>NC_041383.1:352387058-352438275 GCF_002162155.2 Triticum dicoccoides
AAAAGGAGGAGCAAGGGAGGAGTGGAGGCATTCATCCACATCCTTCTCGTCCTCTGCCTTGCTTCGTCTTGATTATGCTGGAAAGTAGAGCCTGGGGCTGGCCCCTGGTTTTGGCTTGGAGCTGATGAAATTGAGCAATGGTGCTGGCGCTCGGGGAGTGGGTCTGGTCCAAGTCCAAGGTGAGGGGCTTGGGATCGTTAGAAATCCCAGTGCTGCCCCTCTCCTAGGAACTTGTGTTGATGTTGATGAAGAGGGTGCCTTCCTGCCCGCCATGGTGGGGTGCGGTGTGCCTCGGCCCCCCTGGGCGTCTTGGTCGCTTGCCGTCTCTCCGGAGGGGATGCCGGCCGGTGGGGCCGGCACTTCCCTGGAGAGGTGTTGATGAAGATGAAGCCAGGGAAGATGGAGAAGGCGGGAGGCAGGCCGTCAGGCTGGAGTACGATTGCATCGACGCGTTCGTCTTGTCCTGGCGACCTGCCGCCTCATCTTTCTCCTCTTCCCCTCCTCCCTAGTTCTGTCATCACCGACCTTCTGGTCACCGGGGAGGGGGACGCTCTCTTAGTGCCTTCGCCTCCTCCAGCAGTCTTCCAGCTGGGCTTTGGTGGATGACTCCACTATCGCTTGAGCTAGGGCTTCCTGCGGGTCCTGGTGGTGGTGACCAAGGGCGCCGCCGAGCAGATCCATCCTCCCTCCTCCCTCTCAGCCTTGCCACTCCCGATCTTGTCAGGCTCTGCGTCCGCCAGGCCATGACAAGATCGGGATGGACTCCCGTTTGGGCACTACTCCTGCTTCCTTTCTTCCCGCTGCGCTACCCGAGGGAGAAGAAACAGGGAGAGGAGCTTACGGGCCGCTTATCTTTTTTTCGATCTTAAACTGTAGGCACTTGCCAAAATTTAGTTCGAATAATGTAATCTCTCAAATCCATGTATGTGTTCTGTAAGACTTGTACTTGTATAATCAACATATTAATGAAAAAGATGAGCCTTGTCGGGAACTCGTGCATGTGTACGTCCATGTAGAGGTGACATGCCTCTTTAGTTAAATAAATGAGTCTTCCCCGGCAGGCTATCCTGTCGGTACCCTTTTTCTATTTTCTTGCCGGGGACAGGAGTCTACCTGGTAGGGAATAGAGGGACCAGCCCCCGCCAACTCTTTCTCAGCAAAGGCCATTGCGAACACCTTGGCTGAAGCAACGCTCTAGCCAAAAGTGGGATCATCTAAGCTTCGAATACTGGCGAAGCTTCTTTGTGCACAAGTTTTAGCTTACAGAACACTTATGGACAAGGGGTAGAACTTATCTGTTTGGCTTGCCGGGGATCACAGTGCGGGGCCATCTTCTCATCTCCTTGTAGAAATCAGGTTCATAGCAGGAACCTGTAACTCTTATGCAGATCAGAATGATGCAGGACGCGATCCTATCTATATGCGTATGCAGATGCTCATGAAATGCTTATGCAAATGCCCTTGGAATGCTTATGCATGCATGCAACTTGGTTGCCCCCCAGCTCTTCGTTTATTTCTCTGGTGCACAGGGTCATCACCCTGGCTTTGTACAAGGGGTTACATGCAGCTGAGGCAAGGGCAGGGCCCGGCAAATGGGTGGCTCCCGGGCAGGGCCCGGCAGACGCGCCTTACGGGTAGAACTTGCGGAGATGCTCAATATTCCATGAGTTTTGCAATTGAATGCCATCTCCGGTCTCCATACGTACTACACCAGGTCTGGTGACTCGTACTACCGGTAAGGGCCTTCCCACTTCGGCGTCAACTTGTTTGTACCCTTGGACGACTGATTACGCCTAAGGACAAGGTCGCCCTCCTCAAAACACCGGGAATGAACCCTGCGGCTATGATAGCGGCGCAGGGCTTGCTGAATGCGTGTAGCATGCGTAGCAGCAGCCCGGAGACGGCTCTCCTCGAGTAGCACAGCATCGTCACACTAGTGATGATCTTGTGCTACTTCATCGTAGGCAAGCACTCGAGGCGACCGGTAAATGAGTTCCGTGGAGATAAATGCTTCTGCCCCATAGACCAGTGAAAAGGGAGTCTGCCCGGTAGCTTGATTTGGTGTCGTTCTGAGGGACCAAAGGACTACCGGAAGCTCATCGATCCACCGATTGCCGTGCTTCTGTAGTGTATCATAGGTTCTTGTTTTGAGTCCCTGCAGCACTTCAGCATTCGCCCTCTCAGCTTGTCCATTGCTCCTGGGATGAGCGACAGAGGCAAATGTGACCTTGCTTCCGAGGGTGTGAACATATTGCATGAAGGTGCGGCTCTTATACTCGGTGCCGTTGTCGGTGATGATCCTTGCCGGAACTCCAAAATGACACACCAGTTCTTTCAAGAACTTGATAGATGACTGAGTAGTCACCTTTCTCACGGGAGTCACTTCCAGCCACTTTGTAAACTTGCCGATGAAAATGAACAAGAATTCAAAGCCCCTGATTGCTCGGGGGAAAGGGCCGAGGATATCGAGCCCCCAGACCGAAAATGGCCATGGTAAAGGGATTATCTGAAGAGCTTGGGCAGGCAGGTGGACATTCTTTGAATGGAACTGGCAGGCTTCACATTTTGTGACTAGCTCGACTTCATCTTGGAGGGCTGTTGCCCAATAGAATCCTTGATGGAATGCTTTCCCAACTAATGCCGTTGATACAATGTGGGAGCCGCACATGCCTCTGTGTATCTCAGCCAGCAGTTCCTTTCCTTCGTCCCGACAGATGCACTTCAATTTCACACCGCTGGGCCTCCTTCTGTACAGAGTGCCTTTGACAAACTGGTACATACTGGCCCTCCGAGCTACTCTTTCAGCCTCATCTTGGTCATTGGGGAGTTCTTCGGTTTGGATAAAGTGGACTATGTGCCTTGCCCAAGTTGGAGCCCGAGGCTCGGCAATGAGGACTAGCAGCACCTCCTCAACTGCGGGGGCACACTCCTCGTCTGCGGGGACTATGGTCTCGGCAGGAGGGTGCATCTCGGCAAGTTGTGAGTTTCCGGCAGGGTCTCTACCAGGAGCACGAGGCTCTACCAGGAGGGGCTTACCGGAGTCCATCTTTCTCCTCTTCCGGGCCATTCTTGTTGGGGATATGGAGGGCTGAGTAAGATGGAGAACAAATGTTCTTGCTTCCACAAGAAGCTTTTGCACAGCACACTTTGACAGATGATCAACTATGTCGGATTTCGGGTTCCGGCAGACCCTTGAGGTTCGAACTCTAGGGTGCACATGAAGATCTTTCCCCTACCAACTCGCATCTCGAAGCTTCGCAAGGAATCTAGGCTAGAAAGAAGAACACACAAGGGACACGAGATTTATACTAGTTCAGGCCACCATTGTGGTGTAATACCCTACTCCAGTGTGTGGTGTGGTGGATTGCCTCAGGGGCTGATGATGAACAATACAAAGGGGGAACAACCTCGTGAGGGGCTGTTCTTGAGCTGGTGCGGTGAACTGCTTGGGTGAGTTCAGTCGCTTCTCTCTAGTCTATGTGCAATCTGGATCTCCGTCGATCGACCCGTCCCTCCTCCTGTGGTGGCTAGTCCTATTTATAGAGGGAGGCCCTGGGCCTCTTCCCAAATAATGAGCGGGAAGGGCGCCAACAATTGGCCATTTTGAAGGGGAACATCTAGTACACTTATCTTGACTAAAGTTGGTCTTCAACTGCCAAAGACTCTGGCAGTGGCGCCGTCCTGGGCTCCACGATGACTTCCATCCTACCGCTCTGCTGGTTTTGGTCTTGTTGCACCGAAACGGTAACCTTTGCCTGATGCCTTGACCTATTCTTGTCCCCTTTGCACCGTAGGGGAAACAAGGACACTGTGCAGGCCAGCGCCCGCCTGGCGCCTGCCTGGTCTCGATCGTCATGGCTTGCGTCATGGGATCCTTGCGTGGTGCCCTGCCTTGATCTCTCCGCCTCCTCGCGAGCCTGCCTGATGAGGCTCCTCCTGAGGAAGCTTCCTGTTGTCCGCCCCGCGAGGCTTGGCCACTCGCGAGGGTCTTGAGCTTGAGATGATGAAGCTGGGCTGCACTGGCTTCCACTTGAGCCACGCCGAAGGCCGCATGCAGGCAAGTCTGGGGACCCCCGTTTCGAGAACGCCGACAGTAGCCCCCGGGCCCAAGGCGTGCCCGGACTTGGCTTAGCAGAGAAGCGAACGGGCAAGTGCGAAGCGCCGCAGGCCCCAATAGCCTGCGGCCTTGGGCGCCGTGTGGCGATTGATTGGACGTGGGCGTCTCTGCTTCCCTATGACGCCTCGGCAACCGCACGACTAGACAAGTCCCTGCATGCAAAAGTGGGTCATGATTACCTGCGATCGTGGTGGCTGACGGTTGGCCTTCTCCGGCTATAAGTACGGAACGGCGCGAGCCCTTCCAGTCCATCCCTTCCTGCTACTCCTTTTCTTCTTCTTCCTCGCCCTTGCTCCACCTTACGCCAATGGCGCCTATCCGCCAGTTTTCTGCAGAAGAGAAGGGGAAGGCCCCCCGAGAGGGTCCCGACCCGCTTCCGCCGAAGAAGTGGCTAGTCCTTTGCCGTCGTGATGAGGGTACTCGTCAGGAGGCGTTGAGGCCCTGGTACGAGCGGCCATCGCTTGGCTTTCCACTGTTCTTGTATGCCCGAATCGAGGGCCCTAGAGAAGAAGGCGTTGAGCAACACCAATGGTGCTGCCGCCGACGCTGACGAGTTATGGCGGTGCGCGTCGTTCCCCCTGGAGTCCACGCCGAGGGGTCCTCTCGCGAGCTTGCGCTTCACGCCGCCATGCCTCCTCGATCTTGGATTCTCCTTCCTCCCTCCTTCGCCTTCGATATCCCACTGAGGGGGCCTCGGGAGCTCTGGCTGCAGCACGCCGATTGCAACTCCCCTGCGACCGGGGCGGAGGTCGAGGTTGTTGCCCCGGGCAAGGTCTTCCTGACCTGCGGCTGGGGCGAGATCGCCAGGGTCTGCCGGACAGGGGGCGCCCTCATAATCCATCTCGAATACGATGGCGCCTCCTTGCTGTTCTTTAAGCTCTTCGACGCGGAAGGACGCCGGCTGGAATGCTGCCCCAAAGAAGGCAGCCGAGGCATCAGAGTGGCGAGGACCAGGCCTGCCAACCGCTTCCCCAGCTACTCCTCAGGCAGCAGCGGAGGAGCCAGAGGGTCCAGCGACTCCGCCGCGCTTCACATGACTCCAGAGACGAGCGACGACAGCTACGAGCCCCCGAGCTTGCGACACGCTCGGAGCAAGGCGGCTGCATCAGGCCATCGACGCCACTGATCTGGATGGGGTTGGCGCCGGCGCCTGACGGCCCACTGTTGATGATGGCGTATCCTGCGGAGGCGCGCGTAGTTAGCGTTCCTTAGGATTGGCACCTTTTGTTCCCTGCGAGGAATCGAAGTACCACCCCACGGGGGTATGTAAGGCGCTGGCCATGTCTTTTGTGAATATTATATCCTTATTATGAATCGATGCGAGATGCTTGTCCTGTCCCGGCTCGGCTCCCCCTTTCTTTCCTCACGAGGGCTTGGTGCTCTACGCTGATAGGTCCCGGTCCCCAGGCAGGCTTCAGCCGTCGCTGGTATGCTAGGTCGCGATGCCGTGGTCAAGGCCAGGAGGTGAGCGGCCTAATGTCCAGTAAGAGCCCCTGAGTCGCGATGCTCAGGAGGCCCCCTTTAGAGCTCAAGCAGCCTCCGCTGGGCAAGAAAGGTAGGCAACATTGCCGTGACAGAGCTGCACTAGGCGAGGGTTCAGCGCTGAGTCGGTTCAGTTTTGCATGACTTATCTTGTAGGTTTGGAGCGGTTTTCGGTGAAGTGTCGGGCCTGCGTGGCGGCAGCTGAGGTGTTGCTGGGTTAGGTCCTCGTGAGCTTCTTCCCACTTTCCCGCACTTTCCTTCATGCTCTATGTCCTCAGGTCCCGACCCTCGAGCGAGCTCAGCCGCCGCTGGTATGATAGGTCGCGATGCCGTGGGTCAAGGCCAGGGGGTGTGGGATGGAGAGCCAGTAAGAGCCCATGAGTCGCGATGCTCAGGAGCCCCCCTTTTAACGTGCAAGCGGATCGTGCCGGAGAGAAGGAGAGAAATCTCGCGACGTCCCCAGCGTTACTTCTAGAGTGGGTCCTGCATACCAATCACGGAGGGAGACAAGGCCTGTCGTTACAGTGGCCAGCCAACCATTGTTCGCTCCGTGGGAGTGATTGGGGCACTGAGGGCCTGGTGACGTGGCGCCTTGCGGGGCTGCCGCGGCCAGAGCTCGGTCACTCAGATTTATCGGCGTTGCAGGGACGGACCCGTACCGCAAGTGCCGTGCCAGAGCGAGCGGCTCCAAAAGTAGGCGTCAATCGAGCATGCGATTAGGTCAAGCATGTTAATCATGAAGGAGAAAATCCATTTAGATAGATGCAGGAAAAGCAACCGCCACTGGGTCAGGCCCGAGCGGCTTCGGGCTAATGCAGCCCGAGGGGCGCCCCCAACAAGGTAAGCAAAGAACATGAGCAAAACAGATACATGCCGCAGGGACGGAACCACACGACCTGGGAATGATGCAGCCCTGTGGGCGCTCCCAGCTAAAAATGGAACTTTGAAATATGTCACCTGATACGGCTGAAGATGAAGGGATGCTGAAGCAGCGGACGACGCATGGTGAGGAGGCCGACCCTCACAAGTTCTCGGGACCTGGAGCCTCGGGAGGCTCCGGGGGTAAGGGTGGATCTTCGAGGGCCATCTCCATCTCCGCCAGGACTGCATGATGCCTGACCTCTTGAGCCTCCAGAATGCTCCTCAGCAGGCGCTGATGAGCGGCGACCGTGTTCAGTAGGGCGAAAGTACCCTACTCCAGTGTGTGGTGTGGTGGATTGCCTCAGGGGCTGATGATGAACAATACAAAGGGGGAACAACCTCGCGAAGGGGCTGTTCTTGAGCTGGTGCGATGAACTGCTTGGGTGAGTTTAGTCGCTTCTCTCTAGTCTATGCGCAATCTGGATCTCCGTCGATCGATCCGTCCCTCCCCTTGTGGTGGCTAGTCCTATTTATAGAGGGAGGCCCTGGCCCTCTTCCCAAATAATGAGTGGGAAGGGTGCCAACAATTGGCCATTTTGAAGGAGAACATCTTGTACACTTATCCTGGCTAAAATTGGTCTTCGACTGCCAAAGACTCTGGCGGTGATGTCGTCCTGGGCTCCACGATGACTTCCATCCTGCCGCTCTGCTGGTCTTGGTCTTGTTGCATCGAAACGGTAACCTTTGCCTGATACCTTGGCATGTGCTTGCCCCCTTTGCACCGAAGGGGAAACAAGGACACTGCGAAGGCCGGCGCCCGCCTGGTCTCGATCGTCATGGCTTGTGTCACGGGCTCCTCGAGAGGTGCCCTGCCTTGATCTCTACGCCTCCTCGCGAGCATCCCTGATGAGGCTCGTCCCGAGGAAGCTTCCTGTCGTCCATCTCGCGAGGCATGGCCCCTCGCGAGGGTCTTGAGCTTGAGATGATGAAGCTAGGCTGCACTGCCCCTCACTTGAGCCACGCCGCCACTACTAGGGAAAAGCCTATACACAGAATCTTAGCAGTAGCGCGGCTCAAAAAGGAGCGCTGCTGCTAATTAGTAGTAGCGCGTGTGCGGCAAACACGCTGCTGATAAGTTTTTAGAGGTAGCGCGCTCGGTGTAAACCGCGCTGCTACAAATATCGACCGGCGGTGTTCACCGAACTCCATTTAGCAGTAGCGCGGTGGCGCGAACCGCGCTACTGCTACGTCGCCCTTTTTCTGAGATCTCTGCTGCTAAATTTCAAATTGGCACACTTTTTTGTCCCTGTTAGCAGTAGTGCCGTCTCCCAAAGTGCGATGCTGCTAATTCCTTAGCAGCAGCGCGTTTTAGCTCCCGCGCTACTGCTAACCCGCACCAACCCACCACCTTTTCCCCACCCGTCCCTCCCCTCCCCCTCCTCTCTTCCCTTCCCCCTACCTCCCCCACATGCTCCCACTCTCACTCTTCTTCTTCCTCAATACTTCTCCCCCATTACTCTCTCTCTTCTATCCACCTTTCTCTCTCTTCATTACTCCTACCTAACTACACCACCTCCATTAATGCATCTCCTTTCTCTTTTTCCTTTCCCCTCCACTAGTTGAAGTTGTCTCCTCCCAAATTAGGTAGCTAGATAGATGTAGGATTTAGTTAAGTGACCTATTTGCCCCCTAACTAGATCTATCTTTGTCAAGAAGAGCTTTGTGCACTTTTGATCTCCCTACAACATCATCTCCACCGTGTGCTCGATCTCGATCGAGATAGAGGTGATGAAAATTTCATGCTTTTGCAAAATGGAAATATGTTTATGTGTGTGTGATATGTTTGTGGAAATTGTGTGTGTGGCATGAGTTGACGCCAAATTGTGCTTTTGAGTTGCCTATGTTTTGCCAAAATGTCGATTTATTTCCGTTTCGGCGAAGTCCAGGCAAACTCTAGATCCATATATGTCCTATTTTTAGGGAAGGTCATGCCAAATTTTTGTATGACTTTGATGCATGCATGCATTTTTATAATCAATTTGTTTATTATTACCGTGCAGAGTTGACGATGGTCACTGGAACGATGGTGGACAGGTGGTTGCGGTCGGCGGTGCAGGACATGAAAGAAAATAACCGGACAGAGGTTTTATGTCCGTGTTGAAAATGCAAAGGAATAGTTTGGTTCGACCCCCATGACGATGGTCGTGTCGAAGCGCACCTGCTCATGACTGGTTTCATGGATGGCTATACTCGGTAGATAATTGAAGATGAGGATGACGATGTTGAGGATGCCGATGAGGCAGGCAATGATGACATTGGGCAAGACGAAGAGATGATCGATAATGGCGGCAGGGAAGAGGCCGGACATGGCGCGGAGAAGGGGCCGGACAAGGCGGAGGAGAAGGGGCCAGACATGGCGGCGGAGAGAACGACATGGACTCCACGTAGCAGAGTTCGTCGGTAGTAAGTTCAATCGTGCGGGACCCTCATGTTCAAGCATTGCTTCGCAAGGAGACGAGTACTGAGAGAGCTGCTTCTAGAGAGGAGGCTAAGCTTGAGCAACTGGTGGTAGACTCGAACACTCCATTGTATGATGGTTGCAATCCTGAGGTGACACGCTTGAGTTTCATGCTCCAACTCCTGAAGACGAAGGCTAAAAACAAATCGACCGACACTAGCCTCGATGAGCATCTCAAGTACCTAAAGGATGTTCTTCCCGCGGGTAATCTATGTCCTACTAGTGTTGACGAGGCCAAGAAGATCGTGTGCCCTCTTGATCTGCCACACGTTAGATACCATGCATGCATCAACGATTGCATAATTTATCGGAAGGAGCACACGGAAAAAACAAGCTGTCCGGTGTGCAATGCTTCTCGATACAAGAAGGCCGGGAAGAAATGTCCCCATAAAGTTGTATCGTACTTACTGATCACTCCCTGTCTCCAGAGGTATTTTGTAGATCCCAAGGAAGCAAAGCTAATGGGCTGGCACGCGGAGAGGAAGAAGCCCGACGATGGAGATGATCCGAAGCTGAGACACGTGAAGGATGGAAGCTAGTGGAGAGTGTTGAACAGCTTCTATCGGTATTTTGAATGTGATGCAAGGAACATCGTTCTCGGCGCGTGTACCGATGGCATGAATCCGTTTGGCAACCAGAACACCAACCATAGCACATGGCCCGTGTTTGTATGGATGTACAACCTCCCCCCTGGTTGTGCATGAAATCGAAGTACATTCACATGAGCATGCTTATTCAAGGGCCGAAACAACCAGGAAATAATATTAATTTGTATCTGGGGCTACTTCAAGAGGAGTTAGACACGTTATGGAAAACACCGGCCAAGACATGGGACGCCAGCAAAGGTGAGTATTTCAACATGAGAGCCGCGCTGATCACGACAGTGCAGGACTATCTCGGTTACGGATATGTGGCAGGCCAGGTGTGCCAAGGATATTGCGGATGCACATGGTGCATGGATGATACAACGTCTCAGCAGCTAACGTCAAGGAAACATGGTGGGTCTGGGAAAATCGTGTACATGGGGCATCGAAGCTGGCTTGAACAGGACGACCCGTGGAGACCTATTCAATGGTCGCGCTGAGCATCGAGGACCTCCACGTAAGCGGAGCGGTGCCTAAATTGATGAGTTGTTGAAAAACTGGAAGGAGTGCCCCACGCCGGGAAAGACGATAAGAAAGGCGCCGGAGCCGCTGCTGAAGGTATGGAAGACGAGGTCTGTGTTCTGGGACTTGGAGTACTGGCACAAACTCGATACACCTCATTGCCTTGATCAAATGCATATCTGTAAGAATGTCCTTGAGAGCTTGCTCGCAACACCGATGAACATGCCGGATAAAACTAAGGATGGGCCGAAGGCAAGAAAAGACTTGCAAGATTTGAAAATCAGGGAAGATCTACACATGCCGCCCCGTAAAATTTCAGACAAGACAGAGACGGAGATAGAGGCACGGGAGAAGAAGGGCAAGAAAATAAATAAAGAGGATTATTTCCCCCCTTCTTGCTTCACCTTAAGTCAGGCTGAGATCAATCAATTCTTTAAGTGCCTTACTGGAGTCAACGTTAGTTCCGGTTACTGTGGCAAGATAAGCAGATATCTAGACACGGACAAGAAAAGGTTCAGCGGGATGAAGTCTCATGACTGTCATGTGATGATGACGCAGATACTACCTGTTTCCCTTAGAGGGATAATGGACAAGCATGTCCGTGACACGCTTATTGGTCTCTGCAACTTTTTCGACGTCATTTCTCAAAAGTCGATCAGTGTGAAGCAGCTCCAAAGGCTACAGGAAGAGATCGTTGTGATACTCAATGAGCTTGAGATGTACTTCCCGCCCGCATTCTTTGACATGATGGTGCATCTGTGTGTCCAAATTGTGGATGAGATAATAGACCTGGGGCCGTCATTCCTGCACAACATGATGCCGTTTGAGAGGATGAATGGGATCATCAAAGGATTCATTCGTAACATGTCCCGTCCGGATGGAAGCATCATCCAGGGCTATTTGGCACAAGAGTGCATCTCTTTCTGTGAGAATTTTCTATATGGCGCAGACCAGCCGCCTGGTGTTAGTGTTGGTTTGCCCATTAAAAAGCACGATGGGAGGCTCGAAGGAGATGGTCACTGCAACGGTCGTAGGGAACTACACGTGGCATACTCAGATCGACACAGTGACTTTGACAGAGCAAACTTGGTAGTGCTACAACACCTAGACGAGGTAGATCCTTTCGTGGCACTGCACATAGAAATTATCGCAAAAAAGTATCGTGACCGGGGGGTATGCAGGACGGACGCCGAAGTTACTAGAGAGCACAACTCCACTTTCCTGCATTGGTTCAAAGAGCATATTATTGCTAATCCCCCGGAGGAGGGCTCTAAGGACGGATTGCTTATATACGCCTTAGCACATGGCCCCTCGCCCAACCTCGTAACCTATCAGGCATATGATATCAACGGATACACGTTCTACACGGAGGCCAAAGATATGGACAGTGATGATCAGAACTCAGGGGTGACGATGGAATGCATGACCGGCAGCGACAACGGCGCAACTGAACGATTTTATGGAAGGGTCGAGGAGATCTGGGAGCTTGACTACTCTAGACTGCACAACACGACGATGTTCTGTGTCAGATGGGCTAAGAATGTCGAAAGAGAAAGCCGGATTTTCACTACCATGACTATACCCGACGCCAAGAGCGCTACCGTGAACGCTATCGCAAAAAACGAGCCATGGGTACAAGCTAAGCACGTGACACAATGCTTCTTCATAAACCGCTACAGCTACTGAAGTTAGTAGCGAAGGTAGTAGCAGCGCGTTTTGCCTAAACCGCTACAGCTACTGAAGTTAGTAGTAGCGAATTTCGTATAAAGTGCTACAGCTACTGAAGGTAGTAGCAGCGTGTTTTGTTCAAATGTGCTACTGCTACGTCCACTTAACCCAAAATTCTCACTCGCCCTGCTTCATCCTGCCTTTTCCCCCCAAATCCCCACTCTCTCTTCCCCCGTCGCACACCCGCGCCCGACCCGGCGCCGGTGCTCGCCCCCGACTCCGGCACCGGCGCTCGCCCCCGACCCGGCCCTCGCCCCCGACCTCGACCCCGGCGCTCGCCCCCGACCCGGCCCTCGCCTCGACCCCGGCGCCGGCGCTCGCCCCCGACCTATCGGCCCTCGCCTCCCTCCTCTCCCCTCCCGGCCGTCGTCGGGCCTGCCTCCTCGCCCCTGCACTCTCTCACTACTAGGGAAAAGCCTATACACAGAATCTTAGCAGCAGCGCGGCTCAAAAAGGAGCGCTACTGCTAATTAGTAGTTGCGCGTGTGCGGGAAACACGCTGCTGATATGTTTTTAGCAGTAGCGCGCTCGGTGTAAACCGCACTGCTACAAATATCGACCGACGGTGTTCACCTAACTCCATTTTGGAGTAGCGCGGTGGGGCGAACCGCGTTACTGCTACAGATGTAGTAGTAGCGCGCTTTTTCTGAGATTGCTGCTGCTAAATTTCAAATTGGCACACTTTTTTGTCCCTGTTAGCAGTAGCGCCGTCTCCCAAAGCGTGCTGCTACTAATTTCTTAGCAGCAGCGCGTTTTAGCTCCCGCGCTACTGCTAACCCGCACCAACCCACCACATTTTCCCCACCCGTCCCTCCCCTCCCCCTCCTCTCTTCCCTTCCCCCTACCTCCCCCACATGCTCCCACTCTCACTCTTCTTCTTCCTCAATACTTCTCCCCCATTACTCTCTCTCTTCTATCCACCTTTCTCTCTCTTCATTACTCCTACCTAACTACACCACCTCCATTAATGCATCTCCTTTCTCTTTTTCCTTTCCCCTCCACTAGTTGAAGTTGTCTCCTCCCAAATTAGGTAGCTAGATAGATGTAGGATTTAGTTAAGTGACCTATTTGCCCCCTAACTAGATCTATCTTTGTCAAGAAGAGCTTTGTGCACTTTTGATCTCCCTACAACATCATCTCCACCGTGTGCTCGATCTCGATCGAGATAGAGGTGATGAAAATTTCATGCTTTTGCAAAATGGAAATATGTTTATGTGTGTGTGATATGTTTGTGGAAATTGTGTGTGTGGCATGAGTTGACGCCAAATTGTGCTTTTGAGTTGCCTATGTTTTGCCAAAATGTCGATTTATTTCCGTTTCGGCGAAGTCCAGGCAAACTCTAGATCCATATATGTCCTATTTTTAGGGAAGGTCATGCCAAATTTTTGTATGACTTTGATGCATGCATGCATTTTTATAATCAATTTGTTTATTATTACCGTGCAGAGTTGACGATGGTCACTGGAACGATGGTGGACAGGTGGTTGCGGTCGGCGGTGCAGGACATGAAAGAAAATAACCGGACAGAGGTTTTATGTCCGTGTTGAAAATGCAAAGGAATAGTTTGGTTCGACCCCCATGACGATGGTCGTGTCGAAGCGCACCTGCTCATGACTGGTTTCATGGATGGCTATACTCGGTAGATAATTGAAGATGAGGATGACGATGTTGAGGATGCCGATGAGGCAGGCAATGATGACATTGGGCAAGACGAAGAGATCATCAATAATGGCGGCGGGGAAGAGGCCGGACATGGCGGCGGAGAAGGGGCCGGACATGGCGGAGGAGAAGGGGCTGGACATGGCGGCGGAGAGAACGACATGGACTCTACGCAGAAGAGTTTGTCGGTACTAAGTTCAATCGTGCGGGACCCTCATGTTCAAGCATTGCTTCGCAAGGAGACGAGTACTGAGAGAGCTGCTTCTAGAGAGAAGGCTAAGCTGGAGCAACTAGTTGCAGACTCGAACACTCCATTGTATGATGGTTGCAATTTTGAGGTGACCCGCTTGAGTTTCATGCTCCAAGTCCTGAAGACGAAGGCTAAAAACAAATGGACCGACACTAGCCTCGATGAGCATCTCAAGTACCTAAAGGATGTTCTTCCCACGGGTAATCTATGTCCTACTAGTGTTGATGAGGCCAATAAGATCGTGTGCCCTCTTGATCTGCCACACGTTAGATACCATGCATGCATCAACGATTGCATAATTTATCGGAAGGAGCACGCGGAAAAAACAAGTTGTCCGGTGTGCAATGCTTCTCGATACAAGAAGGCCGGGAAGAAATGTCCGCAGAAAGTTGTATGATACTTGCCGATCACTCCCCGTCTCCAGAGGTATTTGGTAGATCCCAAGGAAGCAAAGCTAATGCGCTGGCACGCGGAGAGGAAGAAGCCCGACGATGGAGATGATCCGAAGCTGAGACACGTGAAGGATGGAAGCCAGTGGAGAGCGTTGAACAGCTTCTATCGGTATTTTGAATGTGATGGAAGGAACATCATGCTCGGCGCGTGTACCGATGGCATGAATCCGTTTGGCAACCAGAACACCAACCATAGCACATGGCCCGTGTTTGTATGGATGTACAACCTCCCCCCTGGTTGTGCATGAAATCGAAGTACATTCACATGAGCATGGTTATTCAAGGGCCGAAACAACCAGGAAATAATATTAATTTGTATCTGGGGCTACTTAAAGAGGAGTTAGAGACGTTATGGAAAACACCGGCCAAGACATGGGATGCCATCAAAGGTGAGTATTTCAACATGAGAGCCGCGCTGATCACAACAGTGTAGGACTATTTCGGTTACGGATATGTGGCAGGCCAGGTGTGCCATGGATATTGCGGATGCATGCGGTGCATGGATGATACGACGTCTCAGCAGCTAAGTCAAGAAAAGATGGCGGGTCTGGGAAAATCGTGTACATGGGGCATCAAAGATGGCTTGAACAAGACGACCCGTGGAGAAACCGTGGAGATCTATTCAATGGTCACGCTGAGCATCGAGGACCTCCACGTAAGCGGAGCGGTGCCGAAATCGATGAGCTGTTGAAAAACTGGAAGGGGTGCCCCGCGCCGGGAAAGACGATGAGAAAGGCGCCGGAGCCGCTGCTGAAGGTATGGAAGGCGAGGTCTGTGTTCTGGGACTCGGAGTACTGGCACAAACTCGATACACCTCATTGCCTTGATCAAATGCATATCTGTAAGAATGTCCTTGAGAGCTTGCTCGCCACACTGATGAACATGCTGGATAAGACCAAGGATGGGCCGAAGGTAGCACAATCCTTTTGAGGCAAAGGACGGGCCAAAACGATCTCTTATGATAAGCAAAGTGTTCTTGAGGGTACACGGGAATTTCATCTAGTCACTTTCATCATGTTGGCTTAATGCGTGTTCGGTACTTTGATAATTTGATATGTGGGTGGACAGGTGCTTAAGTGTTGTTCTTACTTGAAAAAAAACCTCCTACTTATGATTAACCCTCTTGCAAGCATCCGCAACTATGAGAAAAGTATTAAGAATAAATTCTAACCATAGCATTAAACTTTTGGATCCAATTTGGTCCCTTACGGAATAGCGCATAAACTGGGGTTTAAGCTTCTGTCACTCTCGCAACCCACCATCTAATAACTACTCCACAATGCATTCCCTTTGGCCCAAATATGGTGAAGTGTCATGTAGTCGACGTTCACATGACACCACTAAGAGAATGACAACATACATATCATCAAAATATCGAACACATATCAAGTTCACATGATTACTTGCAACATGATTTCTCCCATGGCCTCAAGAACGAAAGAAACTACTCACAAATGATAAACATGCTCAACATCAGAGGGGTATTAAATAGCATAATGGATCTGAACATATAATCTTCCACCAAATCAACCATATAGTAATCAACTACAAGATGTAATCAACACTACTAGTCACCCACAAGCACCGATCTATAGTTTTGATACAAAGATTGAACACAAGAGATGAACTAGGGTTTGAGAGGAGTTGGTCCTGTGAAGATGTTGATGAAGATAGCCCTCCCCAAGATGGGAGCGTTGTTGGTGATGATGATGACGATGATTTCCCCCTCCGGGAGGGAAGTTCCCCTGGCGGAATCGTTCCGCCGGAGGGTAGAAGTGCTCCTGCCCAAGTTCAGCCTCGAGGGGTGGCAGTTCGTCCCGAATGTCCTCCTTTGATTTTTTCTAGGTCAAAATGACTTATATATATCAGAAGATGGGCACCGGAGGTGGGTCGAGGAGGACAGGACCCACCAGGGCGTGCCTGGGCCTCCTGTCGCGCCCAAGTGGGTTGTGCCCACCTAGTGGCATCCCTCTGATACTTATTTGCTCTAATATTTCTTAAATATTCCATAAAAAATCCTCGGGAAGTTTCAGCTCATTTTTGGTTGTGCAGAATAGGTAGCTTGACATAGCTTTTTCTGGTACAGATTTCCAGCTGCCGGAATTCTTCCCTTTGGTGCATACCTTGCATATTATGAGATAAAAGGCATTAGAATTACTCCAAAAAGCATTATTATGTAATAAAACAACATAAATAATAGTAGGAAAACATGATTGAAAATGGACATATCAACTCCCCCAAACATAGACCTCGCTTGTCCTCAAGCGAAAACCGAAATCAAAAAACATGTCCACATGCTTAGAGAGGGAGGTGTCGATAAAAACAAAAAATACGGACATAGCAGCATCATGTGACTTATTATAACAACAGCAAACTTTAACATAAAACTTTTATCATAGACTTCTCATAAACAAGTGACAATTCATCCCAACATCGAAGTATAAAGCATAAACTCTATCGAAAACTGACAAACTATGTTCTCAGTCAACTTTGCAACTACAATTCATCATCTTTTCAGGAATGGGCACGCATCGGAGCCTTTAGGCAAGTCCACATACTCAACCATCATTTAGTCTTCTATGATTGCTAACACTCACCGCGTACACATAAGAAAAATGTTTCAACCGGACACAAAGGAAGATAGGGGCTTATAGTGTCGCCTCCCAATACACTCACCCCAATGGTGGTGTCAACAATAATAACTCATGCCACCCATATTCAACTGGACATATGTGCCTAGATCTTTCCTCACCACATGATGCTTGCCAAAGAAAAATAAATAAAAGGAATAGAGAGAAAAACTTTGACTATTGCATAAAAGTAAATACATGAAAGTAAAAGATAGGCCCTTCATAGAGGGAAGCAGAGGTTGCCATGCGCTTTTTGTTTCTATGCTCAACCCCTTAATGCAAGAGAACGTCACGTCTTGTTTCCCCTTGTGATGATAACCTTTATTATGCAGTCTGTCACTTTTATTCTGCACCATCACAAGTTCGTACAACGCTCAATTTTCCCTGACACTAAGTGATCTCACACTTTTAGAAGCAATTTTTATTGCCCTTTTTGCACCGATGACAACTTACTTGAAGGATCTTACTCAATCCATAGGTAGGTATGGTGGATTCTCAAACAAGATAGGTGTCGGTGTCAAAACCGGCGGATCTCGGGTAGGCGGTCCCGATCTGTGCGTGTTAGGCTAATGGTAACAGGAGGCAAGGAACACAATATTTACCCAGGTTCGGGCCCTCTCGATGGAGGTAAAACCCTACTTCCTGCTTGATTGATATTGATGATATGAGTAGTACAAGAGTTGATCTGCCACGAGATCATAGAGGCTAAACCCTAAAAGCTAGCCTATGATGGTTATGATTGTGACCGTCCCTCTAAGGACTGAACTCTCTGGTTTATATAGACACCGGAGAGGGCTAGGGTTTACATGGAGTCGGTTACAAGGAAGGAAATATAATATCCGGATTGCCAAGCTTGTCGTCCACGCAAAGGAGAGTCCCATCCGGACACGGGACGGAGTCTTGAGTATTGTATCTTCACGCTCCAATAGTCCGGACAAAGTATATAGTCCAGCTGTCCGGATACCCCCTAATCCAGGACTCCCACAGTAGCCCCTGAACCAGGCTTCAATGACGATGAGTCCAGCGCGCAGTTTTGTCTTTGGCATTTCAAGGCGGGTTCCATCTTCGAATACTCCAAAGTATTTATCGAACACTTAGACCATGTCAAGATCTGCAAGATGATCTTCACATACCACCGTAGGGGGCATAGCATAAATCTGATCTGCTGGCAATCTTGGTGCGTCGTGCCCTTGTATCATGGCCCGGCCCAACACGAACCGTTTTTTCTTAGCCCACCTCGACACATGTTGCGAGGCGGTTTTATTGGCACTTCCTGCCAAAGCACATATCGTGTTCCCCTTATTACGGGATCTTCCATCAATACGGGCGTGCGCCACCCCACGACGACTATTGATATGACTCCGTGTTTTTAGATAAGTCTCAAGCGGTCACGCTGAGGACTCTTGATATTCACCCCCTTTATAAAGGGGTCGAGGCCTATACCTCTTTTCCACCACACTTGCCCTTTCGCATCTCGAGTTCTAACACCCGAGACCCGAACTCAAACACCCCAGATCCTCCAATATGTCCGGATCCTCGATCAAAGAGGAGGACATTGCGAGGCTTAGGGAGGTCGGATATCTGATTGCCGACATCCAGCACAGGCTTCCTGCTCCTGGGCAGGTCATCCCTACTCCTGAGCCTAATGAGAGCGTCGTGTTTGTTCCTCACTTCCTCCGCGGCTTGGGCCTCACCCTTGATCCCTTTGTGAGGGGGCACATCTTCTATTACGGGTTAGATTTTCACGATCTAGCACCAGACGCTATCCTCCATATCTTGTCGTTCATCATTGTGTCCGAGGCTTTTCTCCACGTCACTCCACACTTCGGCTTATGGCTCAAGACCTTCAATGTGAAGCCGAGGATGATCGAGGGGCGACATGCGGAGTGCGGAGGTGCCATAATAAGCAGGAACACCGATGCCCCATGGCCAGAGGGTTCTTTCCCAGAGGTATCTGATTTATGGCAGCGGAGGTGGTTTTACGTCACGGCTCCCAGAGGCACAAAGTGGGTGGCTACCCTGACTTCCGCTCGGGCCCTCCGTCACAACTGGCATCATGGACCAACGTGGGACGGGATTGGGGGTCTGCTAGTGATGTACCAACACTGCAGAGCCGTATCCGGGAACTTCTTGAAAGGTAAATTAACCTTGTCATCATAATTCAGGTAATGCTAATCTGATGGATGTTGCCGTGCAAACACCGGCCTCTCCAGATGTGGGAGTTCAATCCAGAGGGTCCGCGGATTATCAAGCACTTCTTCGGCCTGAAGCTCGAAGGGATGTGTCAATTATTCTTTGGACCACAAGTAAAATGTCCGGACACCATCAAGGATGCGGCCCTAAGCTGCAATCGCCTAGATACCCAAGTAAGTAACCCCAAAACCGGACACTTCATTTATATTTATCATAATCATCATTCTGAAATCCTCCGTGGCTAGGAATGGCTCAGCAAAGTGGAGCGAATCAGGTGTCCGACGCCACTTCCCGAAGGCTCGCCTAGTCCTACCATAGCTAAGATGCTTGGCCAGGTGCTTAGCAAAATGCCCTCAGGGAAAGACAAGGGGAGAATAGGGAAGCCGAACTTCACATACTGCGCATCCGAGCTGGGGGAATTGCAACCTCCCCTAAGGAGGATAGTCAGGGAGGGGAGTCTAAAGCCTCCTCCCCGCGCGGGAAGAAGAGGGTCTCCTCCGAAGACTTGGAGACGGAGGTGACCAAGCAGGGGAAGAAGACGTCACCAGGGGGGCCTGCCCCGAAGGGCGCCCTTACCGCATCATGCCCACCGACGGTCCAGCCCTCAACCGAGCTATGAGTTAATCGTTTAATTTGTAGGTACTGCATCTCTTCGAGAACAACAACCAGGATTCAATTTTTTGCAGTCCGGCTAGCAGCTCTTCTCGACAGAGTTCATCTTCGGGGGACCTCCTTTCGGAGATGATGGAGAGTGAGACCCCACCAACCTCCCCGCCTCATGAGGCGGGCGACCCCGAGGTGTCGTCATGGAGGAGACCGGATCTGCCGAAGCCACAAGCTACTCCTTCGGCTGCCCTGAGCCCGGAGCGGTCGGCTCCCACGGGGGGCGATGAGAAGGCTCCGGCACAGGTTGATGTCCATCTGGACATACTGACGGGCCTTCTAGAATGAGCTGCACTCTTAGAGGAGCACCGCTCACTAATGAGCATGGTGCTCAAGAAGATTTCATCCACCACAAGCGGTTTGAATGAAGCATTTATGAGCCTCCTCAGAGGCTTCGAGGTATGTAATGAAAAATACATAATTTCTTGGCTGTGAGGCACGCTCTAGGTGTGCTCCATATGGATAGTAGCCCCTGAGACTCTGGTTGCCCGCCCTAGGCAGCAAACGGAGGATCATATTGTGTAAGTAATGAATGCGTTGTATATGTGCGCAGGTGTCTAAGGATCCGACAGCCGACCAGTCCGTTGAAGTTGCCGAACTAAGGAGGCATATTGGAGCTATTGATGTCGATATCACGCTGGTGAATGAGCGGCTGAATGAGTCACAAGGTATGTGCTCTGCTTTCCTAAATATGTTTTATAGGAAAATTTGAGATGGGCATGATAGTAATGCGATATGTTTGTACTGCAGACGGTGCTGCTGCCATGGAAGCCCTGAGGGCGGAACTTGCCCAGGCCAAGGAACAAGCTCGGGCTAGCAGTGCGGATGCCCTAAAGGCGGCCAAAGAGTTGAGAGCCGGACAGGCTACTCATCGCCGAAGCGAGGACAAGATAGCTGAAATGGCTGTAGAGTTGAAGAATGCCGCTGACCGGTATGAGCTCCTTAAAAAGGAGAATCAGGTTAATTCGGCTGATCTGAACAAGGCACTTAATGCAGCCAAGGAGATGCGGACCGAAATCAGGGATGTGCAGGAGGAGCTTCGACAGGCCGGGAAAATCGCGGCTGGGAGCCCCTACTTATTGCAGATGAAGTTTTTGGATCCGAAGTATGCTCCCTTGGATTGACGCTGGAGTCCTACAGATGCGTATGCGGACTTGGCGAAGAGTACAACAGATGCGGCCAAGTTTTTCGAGGATCAAGGTGATAAAGAAGTGGAGAAGCTGTTCTGGTCACAATTCAATGCTCCCGCGCCTCCGTTGCCGTTGAGTGAAAAGATGGCTACTGTGGCGGAGCTTCATAGGCTGTCTGGGCTTGCAATGCGGTCTGTAATAGACCATCTTTGGCCGAAGGGGCCTAAGCCGGACAGTTACTTCGATTTGGTGCAACAATTCCTCGGTGTCGTATCTCAGATCGATGCTATGAGGAGGTCGGTGTGTATAGAGGGTGCACGGATGGCACTTGCCCGTGTTAAAGCATATTGGACGGATATGGAGGCCACCATCATTGCGACCCAGAATCCGGCGGGAGGCCAGGATCCGGCCGAGCACTACTTGGAGAAGGTAACAGAAGGTGCCCACTTAATAGAGGCGCAATTCTCAAAGAATGTCTTGTTCTAGTGACAAATCCTGTCATTGTAAAAACAATGTTATTTTGATTACAAGGCTATATTTATACTTTTTCCCCAAAAGTATTATTGTGTCTCCTGTGCGGCCGCTTTTATGTATATGTGTAATCTGAAAGTTAGCAGTCGTTGGCTTCAGCCCCCACGCATACAATGCGGGGGTGTTCGTGAAAAATATGCATAATCACACTTGATCCAACGTCTTGGTCCATTAAGGAGGTGATCGCACGTCAAACTAGGCAACCGGACTATATAGCTGTAACACTTTCTCTTAGCCATGTGAGTTTAACGGTGGGGCTACTATGTAGCCCCTGGTACCTTCGCGTGCATCCGAATACGGGCACGTGTGTACATGACCGGGAAACGGTCCTTCATTAATGCAGAGGAATCCTAAAGATTCCGATAAGTCTTCGAGCGGTTGAACAGTCTCTCGCTGTATCATGACAGTCAGTTTTCGGCTTTCTCTACTAAGGTGCTCATCCGGAATAACCAGGGCACAGTCGCAGTAGTTCTCCTTTGGCCGCCTTAGCCGATAAGAACGGAACGTAAGGCGGCAAACCCAGTAGCTGGTCAAACCCAACATTTGGCAAAGACATGATTCGGAGCTGATGCGTATAAGGCCAAACTCGTGATGCCGAACACTCCCAAAGGTATTCGGACTTTGCAACATAAAATGGGCTGAAGAGTGCCCTTTCTTTATGAACCCTATAGTTCCAGGTACGTGCATTAATCTATTGTGGCGAAATGCCAATAACGGCAGTAACCTCTGTGGGTATAGTACCCATGGGATCTAAAAACAACAAGAGACAATAAAAAGGTTTACACAGGGGCTTAATCTAAAGAGAAACCTGTGAGCGGGGCCCTGCTGCACGTCTGCGCCTTTGTCTCCATTGTGCCGTTTCTGGGAAGGGTATCGCACGAATTGTGTCTATAAAAAAGAAAAACTCGTGTAGAAGAGTATAACGTAAGCATGCGGTGGATAGTAAAAGTGTAAGACGTTGGCCTGCTAATAAGGTCAAGCAAAGAGTGTGGTTGTATTAAATATCTAAAGCCCCTGGTGTCCTCTATGGGATTACATATATGGCGCCCTAGCTCAGGTTTATCTGGACTGCCAGACTCGTCTAATCGAGTCTGTGGTCTTAATGACCAGCCATGGTTTCTAGAATTGGAGGCCTCTTAGAATCCGGCTGATGGGGCCGTCGCGTATTCCTTCGCGCGTGAAGAGCGCTCTGTGTTTTCATTAACGGTGATGATGCCTCGTGGACCGGGCATCTTGAGTGTGAGGTATGCGTAATGCGGTACTGCGTTGAAGCGGGCGAAGGCCATTCTCCCAAGCAATGCATGATAGCCGCTCTAGAAGGGTGCAATGGTGAATAGTAGTTCTTCGCTTCTGGAGTTGCCTGGGAAGCCGAATGTTACCTCCAGTACAACGGAGCCCCTGCCATAGGCTTCAACACTTGGTATCACCCCTTCAAAGGTGGTGTTGCTTTGGTTGATTCTGGATGAGTCTATCCTCATCCTGCAGACAGTGTCCTGGTATATTAAATTAAGACTACTGCCGCCGTCCATGAGGACACGAGTAAGATGGTATCCGTTGATTATTGGGTCTAGCACCAAGGCATCTGATCCTCCGTGCCAGATACTAGTCAGGCAGTCTGTGTGATCAAAGGAGATCGGACAAGCCGACCAGTGGTTAGGGGTGGGTACGACGGGCTCTATAGCGTATGCGTCTCTGAGTGCGCATCCGTGCCTTCTCGTAGATGTGTGAGTCGCGTGGATCGTGTTTACTGTTTTTACCTCTGGTGGGAATTTTTGCTGTCCTCCAGTGTTCGGCTGGCGAGGTTCATCCTTGTCTTCTCTTGGTGTTTCCCTTCCCTTGTGTTCGGCATTTAATTTGCTGGCCTGCTTGAAGACCCAGCATTCTCTGTGAGTGTGCTTCGCAGGTTTGTCGAGGGTGCCATGAATTTGGCACAGTCTGTCCAGGACTCTGTTCAGACCAGACGGTCCCTCTTTACTGCCTTTAAATGGCTTCTTTTGCTGACCTGGTCAAGACCCCTGAATCCGGCGTTCACCGTTGTGTTGTCCGGGCTCTCTTCCTTGTTTTGACATTTGTTTTTATTACGCCGTGGCTTCCTGTTGCCATCCCTTATTTCGGATATGCTTGGGTCGCTGGTGCCTTTACGGGCCAACCAGCTATTTTCACCCGCGCAAAAGCGGGTCATAAGGCTTGTTAAGGCTGCCATTGTCCTTGGCTTTTCTTGGCCGAGGTGTCTGGCGAGGCACTCGTCTCGGATGCTGTGTTTGAAGGCCGCTAAGGCTTCGGCGTCCGGACAATAGACAATTTGATTCTTCTTAGTGAGGAATCTGTTCCAAAGCTTGCGGGCGGACTCTCCAGGCTATTGGATTATGTGACTTAAATCGCCCGCATCTGGAGGCCGGACACAAGTCCCTTGAAAATTGGCCCTAAAAGCGTCCTCGAGTTCCTCTGAACTTCCAATTGAATTTTTGGTGAGGCCTTTCAACCAGTGTCGAGTTGGTCCCTTCAATTTGAGGGGAATGTATTGGATGGCGTGGAGGTCATCCCCATGAGCCATGTGTATATGCAGGATAAAATCCTCGATCCAGACCCCTGGATCTGTCATTCCATCGTATGCCTCTATTTTCACAGGTTTAAAACCCTATGGAAATTCATGGTCCAGTACATCTTCGGTGAAGCACAGGGGGTGAGCAGCCCCTCTTTATCTGGACGTGTTGTGGCATGCCGTCGGCTATTGTTGTGCCCGGTGTTTATTCTGAACTGGTACCCGATCGGTATGATTGTTTTGGGGACCATAGTCCCGCGCCGGGGTGTGTCCTTTAGATCCATAGATAGACCTAGCTGCGTGTCACGCCCAATATGCGACCCTATCCAAAAGGAACTCGAAGTTCCCACCAAGGATAGACCCGCATATTGAAACGCTTTTGCAAGGTGGATATCATTACGTCAACATTACATAATAGATGGGGATACATACATAAGGCATACAATGCCACTCGAATACAACATCACAATACATAAGATCAACATCCGACTACGGATGAAACACAAACAGAAGCTCAATAGACATCCACCCTGCTAGCCCAGGCTGCCGACCTGGAACCTATCCCCTGATCGAAGAAGCAGAAGAAGAACTCAATGCAAGCAAGCATCGCTCTCGCGTCATGATCATCACATAACCTCTACCTACAACTGTTGTTGTAGTAATCTGTGAGCCACGAGGACTCAGCAATCCCATTACCATGGGTATCAAGACTAGCAAAGCTTAATAGGAAAGGAAGGGGTAAAGTGGTGAGGTTGCAGCAATGACTAAGCATATATGGTGACTAACATACGCAAATAAGAGCGAGAAGAGAGCAAGCGGAACAGTCGTGAAGCTAGCAATGATCAAGAAGTGATCCTGAACTCCTACTTACGTCAAACATAACCCAGAAACCGTGTTCACTTCTCGGACTCCGCCGAAAAGAGACCATCACGGCTACACACGCGGTTGATGCATTTTAATTCGGATCTGGTGTCAAGTTATCTACAACCGGACATTAACAAATTCCCATCTGCCTATAACCGCAGGCACGGCTTTCGAAAGATTATACCCTATAGGGGTGTCCCAACTTAGCCCATGACAAGCTCTCGCGATCAACAAAGGAATAGACCTTTTCCCAGGAAGACCCGATCAGACTCGGAATCCCGGTTTACAAGACATTTCGACAATGGTAAAACAAGACCAGCAAGACCGCCCGATGCGCTGACAATCCCGATAGGAGCTGCACATATCTCGTTCTCAGGGCAACACCGGATGAGCAATCCGTACAACTAAAACCAGACCTCAAGTTTCCCTGAGGGGGCGCTGCAACGGGCTCTAGTTCGGACCAACACTTAGACAAGCACTGGCCCGGGGGGGGGGGGCTATAATAAAGATGACCCTTGGGTTAATTACTCCCAAGGGAAAAGTAGGTGGTGGTGAGGCAAATGGTAAAACCAAGGTTGGGCCTTGCTGGAGGAGTTTTATTCAAAGCAAACTGTCAAGGGGGTCCCATAAATCACCCGACTGCGTAAGGAACGCAAAATCCGGGAACATAACACCGGTATGACGGAAACTAGGGCGGCAAGAGTGGAACAAAACACCAGGCATAAGGCCGAGCCTTCCACCCTTTACCAAATATATAGATGCATTAATAATATAAGAGATATTGGGATATCCCAACCAAAATCCTGTCCACCATGGAGAAATCTTCAACTTCACCTGCAACTAACAATGCTATAAGAGGGGCTGAGCAAAGCGGTAACATAGCCAAGCAATGGTTTGCATAGGAAAGGTGTCAAAGGTTAGAGGTTCAAGGCAATATGGGATGGCTCGACAAACAGATGATAGGTAGCGCAGCAAAGCGATAGAACAAAGCAACTAGCATAGCAATGATAGTAGTGAGATCCAGGGTAGCGGTCATCTTGCTTGAGATCCCGCAAGGAAGAAGAACGAGTCCATGAAGAAGACGAACGGGACTAGTCGAACGAATCCTCACAATCGCAACATTACTGGAACTAAGAAGCAACAACGGAAAGAAACAAACAACATGGTAAATGCACAAGCATGAACATGGCATGATGCACAAACAAGTATGATGCATGTCCGGTTTAATAAGGCCTGGCATGGCAAAGGCAACCAAACAATACTACAAGTTAATTGGAGATCAATATGCAACGAGTTGCATATTAACAAAACACCACATCAAATATTTAGTTCTCTCTCGTTTAAGCTACCAAACAATATTAAATGTTATTAAACATGGCAAGGGGTGAAGCACGAGAAAAACTACCTATCTAGACAAGTTTAAATGAGGCCGGAACAACAAACAACAATTCCGGAAAATCCCCATATGCATATTTTAGAATCGGTACTGTTCTGCCCTAAACACAATTTTAATGTTATTAAACAGCAAAATAAAGTGAACCATGTTAAACTAGGAATTTTTCCACCCCATTTACATATAAAGTTTATTTAAAACCGAGCTACGATTATTTAGTTATGAATTAAAGCATTTTAACATGGCATAATGCAAAATAAACACAAACAGCATGTTAAACATTTTTAACATAGATTAAAGTGGCATATTATTAATCTACACAATTTTCTGATCATTTTACATATTTAAATTATTTTAATCCGATGCACGGTTTGTGAGATATTAAATGCATGAATATTGAGGGGTTTTCTGCAAATCTGTTAATCACTGGATAAATGACAAAAACGCAGCAGCATGAAAAAATATTATATGGGCCAAATCTGGCTACACTACTGGGCTAAAGAGAGGAGGGGCCGCAGGGAGCTCACCCATGGGCCTTTGAGGCCGAATCGGTGGAGGAAGAAGCTGGGCCGCAGGGGCTGCAGCTGGGGAGGCCCACACGGGTGCGGTGCGCGCTGGGCCAGGAAGAGGGGCGCGCTGGGCCTGGAGGCCGCTGGCCGAGGCACGACGCGGCGTGGCCATGGCGCGGTCAACGGCGAAGAGGGGAGACCGGATCGGGGCGATGCAGGGCGCGGCGGCGGAGGGGCCATCTCCGGCGAGGGCAGGCGCGGGGAGGCCGGGACGAGGCCGCAGGTGGTCGGATCCGGTGGTCCTCGACCAGATCAGGTGAAGAGGAGGCCGGGGCGGCGATCTACACAGCGGCGAGGCTCGGCTCCGGCGGCGGCGCTTGGCATCCCGTGCGGCGGCGGTGCCCTGCGAGGGAGAGAGAGAAGATGAGAGGGCGAGGAGGGAGAAGGACATGAAGGAGAGGGAAGGAGGAGATGGGTCGCGGGGCGCTCGCCGGTGAGGACGGCGACCATCGGCGACGACGACGCAGGACGTCGGCACGGCGGGGCTCTGGATCGGGATCTCCTCTCTCGATCTGGAGCTTGGGGCGCAGGGGCGGCACGGTCCGGGCCCCGATGGGCTCGGCGGAGCCCAGATGGGCCTGCGAGGGCCGCGACCGCTGGAGGCGGGCAGGGGGTGCACTGGGGGCGCGTGGCGCCTCCTGGGAGGCTGCAGACGGCTTCTCGGGTGGCGGCTGGCCTATAGGGCAGCGCCAAGTGGCGGAGGGGGCTTGGGGCGCGCCGGATTCGGAGGAGAAGGTGGAAGGATGCGGCGGCTGATGATTGGGGAGGCACGGAAATCGAGGAGGGAGGTTAGGGTGACAAAAATGGCAAGGGGGGGCTGCTATTTATAGAAGGAGGGGGTTAGGGTTGGGGTTAGGAGGGGTTTCCGGACCGTCGGATCACGATCGTGCGCTCCGGACAGAGAGGGGGACTAGGTGGCTACAGGTGGGTTGTGTAGAATGCCTCGAGCTGAGAAGAGAGAGAAACAGAGCGACCCGGTAACAGTTTCGGAGACCGAAACGTCCGACGATTAAACCGACTACATCGCGGTTATAAATATAACGGTTGGGCAGTCTAACAAACTCCGAATGCGATGAAACTTGGCAGGCGGCCTGTCTACACTATAATAAGACCGCATGACAAGTTGCAACCCATTCCGAGAACATTTTTATGCCACTTATAAAATAATATTTTGGAGGTGCCGCAGGCGCGTGCGAGTGTGGTCGGGCTCAGAACGGACAACGGAGAGAACCGGCGGAACACGAACGGATGCAAGTTTTATGAAAACGATGCCGATGCAATGCGCATGATGCTATGAGATGAGATGCATAACAAGAACAAAATGCAAAACAACAGATAAAACCCAACCACGAAGGAAATATCGTATAGCATCTCCGGAAAAGGCAAGAGTTGGAGTTATGAATATGGAAAGTTGTATCCGGGGCGTTACAACACTCCACCACTACGAGAGGATCTCGTCCCGAGATCTAGGATGGCACCGGAGGGAAAAGGAAGAGGAAGATAAGCGGTAAAACTAAGTTGCTTCTTCGACCAATGAGTGAAACCACGAACCTTGAGAGGTTGAGCAATTAGAGATGAACGAGATTGCAAACAATCCGTTAGAAAAGAGGAACGAGGAACATTACGGGAACTTGAAGGTTGCAAAGACATGAATCAAGAGTTTAATGGACAAGATAGAATTCAAAACCACTCCGGTTAAAACAAGATGAGAGAGGAAGAATTCGGGCAGCACTCCGGTTGAACATGGAAGGAATAGAACATGAACTTGAGTAGATGGGAAGATACTTGATGAAATCAACAACACACTGCCTCCGGAACTATTGAAGGAATGGCACAAGGGGTAAGAAGGATTTCAGCCAGCACTTCGATTGAAACGATAGGCAAAACTTGATAATATGAAAAGAACTTGAAGAGATGACACCACACTCCGGTTAAATGGAGAAGCAAGGAGAAGAACATTATCTTGCCAAAGCAAGATGATGAGTGAAAAGAGCAACATCACAATGCCTTCGGAACGAAAGAATAGAAGCTAGATTGTTGGGATAAAGGGGCGGAGAAGAAAATGCCAACTTGTACCACAAATCAGCTTGGAAAGCATCCTTGCAAAGAAGAATAGAACGTAGTTGTTGGAAAACCAACAACGAAACGAATAAACTTGTAGTGAGCTTATGGAAACATCTCAACGCTTGAAGTGAAATTCTGCCACTAACGAAAAACAATTGCTTGTTTGAGATCAAAGAAGAGATGAAAACTGCTTTTGCCGAGAGGATAGGAGAAAACTTGAAACATTGATAAGCACCACAAATAGCAACACTCCTTAGGGAAGGCTTTAGGTGAAATCTTTACCAAGCTAACTCCAACGAAGAGATTGATGGATTTAAAATACCTCATTCTTGAGAACATGTGAATCAAGAAACACGAACTCAAAATTATCAAGAATGACATAACACCACCTCAAATGATAAGGTAGAAAGAATTGCACTTTGGAATGCAAGAAGAAGAGTACTTGAACTCCTCAAAACAAAACATGTGTTGAGCACCATGTTTAATTTTGAGTATAGCTTGACGGATCATAACTTCAAGAGAAATCTTGAAGAACAATTGAAGAATGAAAAGAATCCTTGATGAACCATCATGTAGAGCCTCCATGAAGAACTCCGGTAATAAAAGGATGATAGAAAGGAAGAGAAGTTGAAAACACAAGGTGACGCCTTGCAATGATTTAGATGGAGCTTTGCGACGATAATGCGGAAAACGTGGAACTCCGGAAAAGAAAAGATGAAGCATCTCGAACCGGTTAATGTGACATGATTAACAACTCTGGAAATAAGAAACTAGATCACTCGGATGAAACAATAATAAGAATTACGGTATGCGTATCCTTCACCAATTTAAATTGATGACAAACTACGGATTTGGCATACTACTTATTCTCGTAAAAAAGGATTAAGGGGGGATATAGCACAAAACTTGAGAAAGGTATAGATGGAACCACCGATGGGATTTGGGAACAACGAATGAATTAATATGAATTGATACGATGATCAAGGAAGAGAAATCTAGAACGAACCACCATAAGGATTGAAAACGAATGAAGAAAAGGGGTGAATCACCGGTAAGAATTAGAGAACGAATGAAGATACTTGAGGGAATTTGATACTAGAGAACGAAGAGATCACGAGCTGATTAGAGAATACTTGAGCAATGCACCGGTAAGATTTGGATAACGAGAGCTGAAGGCTGAGAATGAAGAATTATGACATGATGGCCTTCGGAGGAAAGAAATGGAAACAACTCATGAAATGCTCCGAATGGGTGAAAAGAATTCTCACAATCGAAAACAAGTACGAGAGGATGGCATCAAGCTTGAACTACGCATCTTTGGAAGAACGGGTAAGGATTTAAGAGGAAATCTTCTTCGGTCATCAAAATTCGAGAATGACGACGAGAAACACCACCATGAATTGTTGAGGCACTCCGGAATGAAAATTGGAAAGGTTGAACCAACGATGAAAAGAATTTGAAAGATCTTGGAGAAAGACATATGACTGATGGAATCCATTCTTACATCACACTTTGAAAAGAATTTGAGAACCTCCGGGAAAATTAGAAGAGTCAGGTAAGATCCTGGGAAAAGACCTGTGGGTTAGGGCCCACTAAAAAGAAAACACCGTTGGAAATGATTTTAAAGAGAGATTGCACCGGTTGAATTAAATAGCTTGAATGGAAACACGAATCTTCCGAGATATCTTGAGCACTCTGGATAAGAATAGAGAGAGGTGAACAATTAAGAGGTGCATCGACATGAGAAAGCATTTGACACGAGGAAAGGAATATGATTAACACTAAAAGCTTGATTTAAATCCACCGGAGAATAAAAAAAAGAACGAAGGATGATGAACTTGAAGCTCCGTTAGTATCTTCGTGAGAATCACTGGATAAGAACATTGATTGAAAAGAATGAAGAGACTTCACATGAATAAATGGATACTTGATTAAGAAATCTGAGTCCTTGAAGAAAAGGGTGGGAGGGCGGGAAAACAAAGGCAACTTGGGGAGATGGAATGGATACCGTTGAGAAAACTTAGAATTGCTCTTGCCGATGTTGAAATGATCGGATCCACTTGAAGAGAAACACACCGGTTGGAAAAGAGTTGACATGATAACCTCAATGATCAAGAAGGATTAGCACTCCCATAGAAATATGAGAACACCATTTAGGAAAGGTATGGATTCAACACTTGACTTCGAAGCAACTCGAATACCACAAATAAAACAAAACAAAGGATTTGCTTGCAGAAATAAGCCGGAACAAACATATGATAGAGATTTCGTCCAAAGTTTTCGTGGTGGGGCCCACACGGGCTCGAGTGTATAGCACCATCATGTACAAGGCCGTGCACATGACATACGAAGTGTCCCCGAACCAGCATAGCCAAGGGTTCTTTAAGACACAACGAGACCACTGTAAAAACGACCGTGGAAAGGCGGACCACTAGATGTCGAACCCCAATCTCATATCATGCATCTGTCGAAAAGATATTCTAGGAACTACTTGAATTCCCACCTATAAAACTCCCGAAACTTTCTGGTTATGCAATCTGGTGTTGGGGATACAGGGGAAGCAATATATATCTCACCCAAAACTAACAATCCCTACATCCAGCTGTATCCATCCGTCAACACATAACCAAGAAACCTTCGGAAATCATGTACCTCAACCTTCGAAAAGCATCCGTTACACGAGTTATGGCAATACTACCGAACTCCCCAGTACTGGGTGACGTCGAGGTTATCTCACCAACAACTGCATAAAAGAGATTTTCGATGTCGGCAAAACTCAGGTATTCCAGAACTGCAACGATAAAATTGTGATGACAACACCTCAGAGCTTGACTCCCCGGGTCAATGCCACATAAATAGACAGGAGGCACCAAGAACAATGTTCTCGTCACAAAACCATCGGAACGATTCCAAGATACCCGTGTGATCCTAAATAAAAAAATTAGTGAAATTTGAGGAGAGGAAAGTCAAAACATCTACGTCAGGAGACCTCACCAGAGCGACGAAGGGGCTGAGGAGTAAAAAGAATCCTACTCTCCGATATATATAATCCTAAGACTCAACATAGTTTTTTTTCTAGACTCAACAACGGCCAACAATTAAGGGGGCTCCTATGGTTGGTCGAGGCTCTGATACCAACTTGTCACGCCCAATATGCGACCCTATCCAAAAGGAACTCGAAAGTCCCACCAAGGATAGACCCGCATATTGAAACGCTTTTGCAAGGTGGATATCATTACATCAACATTACATAATAGATGGGGATACATACATAAGGCATACAATGCCACTCGAATACAACATCACAATACATAAGATCAACATCCGACTACAGATGAAACACAAACAGAAGCTCAAACGACATCCACCCTGCTAGCCCAGGCTGCCGACCTGGAACCTATCCCCTGATCGAAGAAGCATAAGAAGAACTCAATGCAAGCAAGCATCGCTCTCGCGTCATGATCATCACATAACCTGTACCTGCAACTATTGTTGTAGTAATCTGTGAGCCACGAGGACTCAGCAATCCCATTACCATGGGTATCAAGACTAGAAAAGCTTAATAGTAAAGGAAGGGGTAAAGTGGTGAGGCTGCAGCAGCGACTAAGCATATATGGTGACTAACATACGCAAAAAAGAGCGAGAAGAGAGCAAGCGGAACGGTCGTGAAGCTAGCAATGATCAAGAAGTGATCCTGAACTCCTACTTACGTCAAACATAACCCAGAAACCGTGTTCACTTCCCGAACTCCGCCGAAAAGAGACCATCACGGCTACACACGCGGTTGATGCGTTTTAACTCGGATCTGGTGTCAAGTTATCTACAACCGGACATTAACAAATTCCCATCTGCCTATAACCACAGCCACGGCTTTCGAAAGATTATACCCTGCAGGGGTGTCCCAAGTTAGCCCATGACAAGCTCTCGTGATCAACGAAGGAATAGACCTTCTCCCAGGAAGACCCGATCAGACTCGGATTCCGGTTTTACAAGACATTTTGACAATGGTAAAACAAAACCAGCAAGACCGCCCGATGCGCTGACAATCCCGATAGGAGCTGCACATATCTCGTTCTCAGGGCAACACCGGATGAGCAATCTGTACAACTAAAACCAGACCTCAAGTTTCCCTGAGGGGGCACTACAAAGGGCTCTAGTTCGGACCAACACTTAGACAAGCACTGGCCCGGGGGGGGGGGCTGTAATAAAGATGACCCTTGGGTTAATTACTCCCAAGGGAAAAGTAGGTGGTGGTGAGGCAAATGGTAAAACCAAGGTTGGGCCTTGCTGGAGGAGTTTTATTCAAAGCAAACTGTCAAGGGGGTCCCATAAATCACCCGACCGCGTAAGGAACGCAAAATCCGGGAACATAACACCGGTATGACAGAAACTAGGGCGGCAAGAGTGGAACAAAACACCAGGCATAAGGCCGAGCCTTCCACCCTTTACCAAATATATAGATGCATTAATAATATAAGAGATATTGTGATATCCCAACCAAAATCCTGTCCACCATGGAGAAATCTTCCACTTCACCTACAACTAACAATGCTATAAGAGGGGTTGAGCAAAGCGGTAACATAGCCAAGAAATGGTTTGCATAGGAAAGGTGTCAAAGGTTAGAGGTTCATGGCAATATGGGATGGCTCGACAAACAGATGATATGTAGCGCAGCAAAGCGATAGAACAACGCAACTAGCATAGCAATGATAGTAGTGAGATCCAGGGTAGCGGTCATCTTGCCTGAGATCCCGCAAGGAAGAAGAACGAGTCCATGAAGAAGACGAACGGGAGTAGTCGAACGAATCCTTACAATCGCAACATAACCGGAACTAAGAAGCAACACCGGAAAGAAACAAACAACATGGTAAATGCACAAGCATGAACATGGCATGATGCACAAACAAGTATGATGCATGTCCGGTTTAATAAGGCCTGGCATGGCAAAGGCAACCAAACAATACTACAAGTTAATTGGAGATCAATATGCAACGAGTTGCATATTAACAAAACACCACATCAAACATTTAGTTCTCTCTCGTTTAAGCTACCAAACAATATTAAATGTTATTAAACATGGCAAGGGGTGAAGCACGAGAAAAACTACCTATCTAGACAAGTTTAAATGAGGCCGGAACAACAAACAACAATTCCGGAAAATCCCCATATGCATATTTTAGATTCGGTACTGTTCTGCCCTAAACACAATTTTAATGTTGTTAAACAGCAAAATAAAGTGCACCATGTTAAACTAGGCATTTTTCCACCCCATTTACATATAAAGTTTATTTAAAACCGAGCTACGGTTATTTAGTTATGAATTAAAGCATTTTAACATGGCATAATGCAAAATAAACACAAACAGCATGTTAAACATTTTTAACATAGATTAAAGTGTCATATTATTAATCTACACAATTTTCTGATCATTTTACATATTTAAATTATTTTAATCCGATGCACGGTTTGTGAGATATTAAATGCATGAATATTGAGGGGTTTTTTGCAAATCTGTTAATCACTGGATAAATGACAAAAACGCAGCAGCAGGAAAAAATACTATATGGGCCAAATCTGGCTACACTACTGGGCTAAAGAGAGGAGGGGCCGCGGGGAGCTCACCCATGGGCCTTTGAGGCCGAATCGGTGGAGGAAGAAGCTGGGCCACACGGGCTGCAGCTGGGGAGGCCCACGCGGGTGCGGTGCGCGCTGGGCCTGGAGGAGGGCGTGCTGGGCCTGGAGGCCGCTGGCCGAGGCACGACGCGGCGTGGCCTTGGCGCGGTCAACGGCGAGGAGGGGAGACCGGATCGGGGCGATGCAGGGCGCGGCGGCGGAGGGGCCATCTCCGGCCAGGGCAGGCGCGGGGAGGCCGGGACGAGGCCGCAGGTGGTCGGATCCGGTGGTCCTCGACCAGATCAGGTGAAGAGGAGGCCGGGGCGGCGATCTACACGGCGGCGAGGCTCGGCTCCGGCGGCGGCGCTTGGCATCCCGACCGGCGGCGGTGCCCTGCGAGGGAGAGAGAGAAGATGAGAGGGCGAGGAGGAAGAAGGACAGGAAGGAGAGGGAAGGTGGAGATGGGGCGCGGGGCGCTCGCCGGCGAGGACGGCGACCATCGGTGACGACGACGAGGGACGCCGGCACGGTGGGGCTCTGGATTGGGAGCTCCTCTCCCGATCTGGAGCGTGGGGCGCAGGGGCGGCGCGGTCCGGGCCCCGATGGGCTCGGCGGACCCCAGATGGGCCTGCCAGGGCCGCGACGGCTGGAGGCGGGTAGGGGGGTGCGCTGGGGGCCCGTGGCGCCTCCTGGGAGGCTGCAGACGGCGGCTCGGGTGGCGGCTGGCCTATAGGGCAGCGCCAAGTGGCGGAGGGGGCTTGGGCGCGCCGGATTCGGAGGAGAAGGTGGAAGGATGCGGCGGCTGATGATTGGGGAGGCACGGAAATCGAGGAGGGAGGTTAGGGTGACAAAAATGGCAAGGGGGGGCTGCTATTTATAGAAGGAGGGGGTTAGGGTTGGGGTTAGGAGGGGTTTCCGGACCCTCGGATCACGATCGTGCGCTCCGGACAGAGAGGGGGACTAGGTGGCTGCAGGTGGGCTGTGTAGAATGCCTCGAGCTGAGAAGAGAGAGAAACAGAGCGACCCGGTAACAGTTTCAGAGACCGAAACATCCGACGATTAAACCGACTATATCGCGGTTAGAAATATAACGGTTGGGCAGTCAAACGAACTCCGAATGCGATGAAACTTGGCAGGCGGCCTGTCTACACTATAATAAGACCGCATGACAAGTTGCAACCCATTTCGGGAACATTTTTGTGCCACTTATAAAATAATATTTCGGAGGTGCCGCGGGTGCGTGCGAGTGTGGTCGGGCTCAGAACGGACAACGGAGAGAACCGGCGGAACACGAACGGATGCAAGTTTAATGAAAACGATGCCGATGCAATGGGCATGCTGCTATGAGATGAGATGCATAACAAGAACAAAATGCAAAACAACAGATAAAACCCAACCACGAAGGAAATATCATATAGCATCTCCGGAAAAGGCAAGAGTTGGAGTTATGAATATGGAAAGTTGTATCCGGGGCGTTACACTGCGCCGGCTTTCTTGTCTAGGAGCTCACGTAAATCATGCGCAGCGTCGGTAGCTCCTCTGTTGTGGTTATGAAGTGGTTTGTCTGGCCTCCTGGTCGTGTTCTTCTTTGGTGGAACGGCCTCGTTGTTGAATTCTGGCAGCAGCTTGCATTTTGGATAGCTCTTTGTATGGTGATTGTCGCCGTACTTTTCTTTGGTGTCTAGCACTTTATTCCATCTACGATTGACAGTTTCCTGTGCGGCCTTTACCCATTGCTTCTGCTTCTTTAGACTTCTCGCAGTGGCCATAAGCCTTCTGTGGAGGTTATCTCGTTCCACGCGTGTTTCCGGGATGACGAATGCATCGTCATCCGGACTGTGTTCTTGTCCAGGGGCGGTTTGGTGAACTCGTCCCTCGGGATCATTGTGATCGGGCGTCTGCTCCGAACTGTGTTCAGCGTGACCTGGCTCATCCTGCTCCATCGCTGGGTCCATATGGTCATTGTTGCCTTCGGAGATGACTGGGGTGTCGATCTTTCTGGCGCTTTTGTTACTATTTTTACTGTTGCTGGACTTGGAGCGGCGTCTGCGCCGTCGTTTTGGCTTTTGCCCGGGGGTTTTATCCTCCGGATTGTCATCGTCTTCCTCCTTGGGCGTGTCCACCATGTATATATCATATGACGAGGTGGTAGTCCAGCGCCCCAGTGATTCTGAATCTTCTCCTACATCGTCGTCCATACCGTCAATGTCTTCGGAGTCGAAGTCAATCACGTCAGATACATCATCGACAGTGGCAATTAAGTGTGTGGTGGGTGGGCAACGAATTCCTTCGTCGCCTGCTTCCCACTCAAGTCGGACATAGTTCGGCCAAGATTCTCCTGACAAAGAGAGAGATTTTAATGAGTTCAGCACGTCGCCAAAGGGCGAGTCCTGGAAGATATCCGCAGCGGTGAACTCCATTATAGTAGCCCATCTAGGTTCGGTGGGCTCAGGAGCGCGCCGACTAGAACCTACAGCCGGATACGAGTCTGGGGGTCCGGTGTCACAGGCTTCTTTAGAGGTGAGGCCTATGTTCGTCTCTAAGGCCGATAAGTGGGTGGCCCGCGGGACGGGGTCCATCCGCCCATCCTTGGGCAACGCCGTCTGCTCCGAATTTAGGTCTGGGGCTGCTGTAGGGGTGATATTCCAAGCATTGTCCGATAGAAGGTCTAGGCCGTGCTCATCGTGATTGTCTGGCGCTTTCCGCACAGGCCCGAACCCGTTGAAGATCTAGTCTCCACAGATATCGGCCGTGTAGTTCAGGTTTCCGAACCTGACCTGATGGCCAGGGGTGTAGCTGTCGATCTGCTCCAGTTGGCCAAGCGAATTGGCCCGCAGTGCGAAGCTGCCGAACACGAAGATCTGTCCGGGGGGAAAAGTCTCACCCTGGACCGTGTTGTTGACGATTGAAGGAGCCATCAAGCCTTGCAGCGATGACACAGAGGAACTCTCAATGAAAGCACCAATGTCGGTGTCAAAACCGGCGGATCTCGGGTAGGGGCCCCCGATCTGTGCGTCTTAGGCTAATGGTAACAGGAGGCAAGGAACACAATGTTTACCTAGGTTCGGTCCCTCTCGATGGAGGTAAAACCCTACTTCCTGATTGATTGATATTGATGATATGAGTAATACAAGAGTTGATCTACCACGAGATCGTAGAGGCTAAACCCTAGAAGCTAGCCTATGATGGTTATGACTGTGATCGTCCCTCTAAGGACCGAACTCTCCAGTTTATATAGACACCAGAGAGGGCAAGGGTTTACATGGAGTCAGTTACAAGGAAGGAAATACAATATCCGGATCACCAAGCTTGTCTTCCACGCAAATGAGAGTCCCATCCGGACACGGGACGGAGTCTTGAGTCTTGTATCTTCACGCTCCAATAGTCCGGACAAAGTATATAGTCCGGCTGTCCGGATGCCCCCTAATCCAGGACTCCCACAATAGTGTTTAAGGGTTTTGGATGCACAAGTAGTATCTCTACTTAGTGCGGATTTTCTTGGCTAGCAAAGATAGGGGCAAGCACCACATGTTGAAGGATCTATGACAATATAACTTCTATGTGAATATGAACAAACATAAATCATTAAGTTGTCCTCCTTGTCCAACGTCAACAATTTTGGCATATAATATTTTGATGGGTTCTCACAATGATAAAAGATTTCCATGATAGTATATTTATATGTGAATCTTCTCTTCCCTTATTAATTCTTTCATGAGTTGCATCATTGACCAATGCTATGTTTGTCAATCTACAATAAAGTTTCCTACTTATAGTTTTCCTTATGTAATGTCATCACTTACCATAAGATTAGCATATGATCTTTTTCTTTTCTTTACTTTATTTTTATTGAAACAAGAAAAGTAAAGAAGGCAAAACTCAAACTAAACTTTATTATATATCTCGCACACGATTACAAGGATTGATCACTAAGCAAAATCACCAAAAGAAAGGATCAAACTAAACTTTTATTCATCCAATAGCAAAAGATAACCATGGATCAAACTAAGAAAGTAAAGGCAAAAGATAGTGGAGATGATACGATATCGGGGCACCTCCCCCAAGCTTGGAGAAAGCCAAGGGGAGTTCCCATACCCAATACTTAGTTTTCTTTTGGTGGTGAAGAAGAAGATGGTGGTGATGAAGTAGAAGGTTTGTCTTTCTTCCTTAGCTTACGCTTGAGGACGTAATTCTCATCTTTCAGTTCACGGATCTCCCACTCAAGCTCCAACACCTTTTTGCATAAATCTTTCTTATTTTCCTGCAAGAGACAAAAAGGGATAAACTGGATCTTAGGCCTCTTTGCTTTATTGGGGAGACTTGACTTCTTAAATTCAATGTGCATATCCCCAAGTTGGGGAAACGGAACTTCATCATCCTCCGAGCTCGTCTTCTCCTTCCCCTCAAGATCATAGTCTTCTTCCTCTTCTGAAGTCCATCCATATTGCTCCGCATGCCCATAGACTTTCGAGTTTGCGATATAATCTGCAAAGTACCTCTCACCCTCCGAGTCTTGGGACGACATAATTTCAGATCTAACAGGAAAATAGAGAGAAAAGAAAAAATGAGATTTCTCCATGATACGGAGGTTAACAGGTTCCGGAGGTATATATAGATTTTTATCTTGGGGAACAAGCAGAACGGAAGAAAAAAAGTTCGGAAAGTACTCGAGGTGGGCGCAACCCACCTGGGCACACCAGGCATGCCTCAAGGCGGCGGCGGTTCGTCCCGAATGTTATCCTCTAATTTTTTATAGGTAAAAATGACTTATATACTAGAAGATGGGCACCGGAGGTGGGCCAAGGAGGGCAACACCAACCAGGGCGCGCCTGGGCCTCCTGGCACGCCCAGGTGGGTTGTGCCCACCTGGTGGCGCCCCTCTGGTACTTATTTTCTCCAACAATTATTAAACATTCCATAAAAAATCCTCGAGAAGTTTCAGCTCATTTGGAGTTGTGCAGAATAGGTAGCTTAACGTAGCTTTTTCGGGTCCAGATTTCCAGCTGCCAGAATTCTTCCCCTTGGTGCATACCTTGCATATTATGGGAAAAAAGGCATTAGAATTACTCCAAAAAGCATTATTATGCAATAAAACAACATAAATAACAGCAGGAAAACATGATGCAAAATGGACGTATCATGGGTCGCGGGGGAGTGGTTGATGAGGTGTGTCCTGCCTCCACGAGTCCCGGCAGGCCCTGCCGGGAGGCCTTGGTTGCTTTCTTTCGGGGGTGGTTCTGCCCTTGCTAGGCCTATTTGCCTTTCAAGGGAAGCTTTTCTCCAGGTGGCATCTAGCTTCTTCGGCTTGATCTTGGTCCTCTTGTTCTCCATACTGGTCATTTGAAGATCTTGATCTCTTGTTCTTTGGGATGGCCTGATGCCACAATCTTGTTCTCGTGCCTGTGCATAGTCAGGGTAACATACCCAGGGTCTATTGCATCGGCAATTAGTTTGTTCACTTCTCTGCAAAACTCGATCAAGGTTGCTTAAGCAATCATCAAAAGAAGTTCCGTAAACGGAAAAAATTACCCATGAAAACCTCAACAATCTTTTCACCAAAATAAGAGAATATAGTAGTCATACATCTTTGAAAAGTAGTAGGTGCATTACATAAACTAATGGGAACATGTCTATAAGCATAAATTCTAGAGGGAAAGTTAACGTGGTTTTCTCTTGATCAGGTTGTGAAACAGGTATTTTTAGAGAAACCAAAATATCCATCAAGAAAACAAAAGCGTGTGTGCATAGATAATCTTTCTAACATTTGATCAATGGAAGGTAGAGAGTAATGATCTTTTCAAGTAGCTTTACTTATTTTTCTAAAATCAATTACCATTCTATAGCCAGTCACTATTCTTCGTGGAATGATTTCATTTTTATCATTAGGAACAACAGTAATACCTCCTTTCTTAGGGACACAATGAACAAGACTTACCCATCTACTATCAGCTATGGGATAGATTATACCTACTTCCAGAAGCTTTAGTATTTCAGTTCTTACCACTTCTTCCATCTTAGTATTCAGCCGTGGTTGGTGATCAACAACGGGTTTAGCATCAGGTTCCATATTAATCTTTTGCTGACAGAGAGGAGGACTAATGCCCTTAAGATCATCAAGAGTATATCCAATAGCAGAACGGTTCTTCCTCAGATTTTTTAATAATCTCTCTTCTTCGTGTTCTAAAAGGTTAGCACTAATAATAACATGATATATATTTCTCTCATCACGATAAGCATACTTCAAAGTGTCAGGCAATTGCTTTAATTCAAACACAGGATCACCTTTAGGCGGAGGAGGACCTCCTAGATTTTCAATAGGCGAATTATGTTTAAGTATGGGTTGTTGTTCAAAGAATATTTTATCTATTTCATTTCTTTCATGCAAGTGCATATCATTCTCATGGTCTAGCAAGTATTGTTCTAAGGGATATATAGAAGGTACGACTATAGAAGCAAGACCACTTATTTCATCTTACTAGGTGATTCTTTTTCATGAGGTTGTGTACAAAACTTAGAGAAATTAAACTCATGAGACACATCACCAAAATTAACACTGACAGTTTCTTAAGGCAATCTATTTTAGCATTGACAATGTTCAAGAAAGGTCTACCAAAAATTATGGGACAAAAGTCATTTTGTGGGGAACCAAGAACTAGAAAATCAGTAGGGTATTTTATTTTCCCACACAAGACTTCAACATCTCTAACAATCCCAAGTGGTGTGATGGTATTTCTATTAGCAAGCTTAATAGTAACATCTATGTCTTCTATTTCAACGGGTGCTATATCATTCATAATTTCTTCGTACAGAGTAAAAGGAATAACACTCACACTAGCTCCTAAATCACATAGGCCATGATAACAATGATCTCCTATTTTAACTGAGACAGTAGGCATGCCAACAACATGTCTATGTTTATCCTTTTCATCGAGTTTGGCAATTCTAGTTTCTTCACCATAGAAATAAATAACATGCCCATCAACATTATCGACCAAGAGATCTTAACCATAGCAACATTAGGTTCTACTTTAATTTGTTTACAAGGTTTAGGTGCTTTGATTGTTAATTTTGTTGACCATGGTCGAAACCTTAGCATGTTCCTTTATCCTAAGAGGAAAGGTGGCTTTTCAATATAAGTAGTAGGCACAACTTGATCAACATTGTAAATGATAGTTTCATCTTTAGCTGTGACCGGTTCTTTAATTTCTTATTTAATAGGGGGATGCTATTTAAACCACTTCTCCTTATCAAGATCAACATGAGTAGAAAATGATTCACATGAGGCTACTATCTCAGAGTCAAGTCATTATTTAGTGCTAAACTTGTGAAAAGTATCAATATTCATAAAAAATTTGATGCAATCAAACTCAAGCTTAATACCTGACTCTTTACCTTTGTTGAGTTCCCAATCTTCAGAATTGCGTTTAATCTTTCCTAAAAGATCCCACCTACATTCAATAGTCTTCTTCATAAAAGAATCGACACAACAAGTATCGAGCATGGATTGATCATTATGAGAAAGCCGGGCATAAAATTCTGAATGATAATTTCTCTCGAGAGCTCATGATTGGGGAATGAACATAACATTGACTTAAGCCTCCCTCAAGCTAGAGTGATACTTTCTCCTTCACGAGGCCAAAAATTATATATATAATTCCAATCACGATGAACTAGATGCATAGGATAAAACTTTTGTTGAAATGCCAATTTCAATCGATTCCACTTGCAAGGTGCAATATCATCGCATAGCCAATACCATGTCAATGCTTTCCCCCCAAAAGATGAAGGGAAAACCTTCTTCTTAACTTCATCTCCATTTAAACATGCAAGCTTAAACAATCCACAAATTTCATCCACATGTATCAAATGCATGTCGGGATGCTTCGTTTCGTCTCCTGCATAAGGATTAGCTAGCAGTTGCTCTATCATACCCAAAGGAATTTCATAACTAATATTTTCAGTAGGTGCAGTAGGTTGAGGGGAAATTCTCTGTGTTTCCGTTCGAGGTGAAGATACCCCAAACAAACCCCTCAAAGGATTGTTTTCCATAGTAACAAGTGACAATAAATTTCAGCAAGTGATATAAATTTTTCCTTACTGATTTCCACTTACCAAGAGCGCTTCACTCCCCGGCAACGGCGCCCGAAAAGAGTATTGATGAACCACAAGTATAGGGGATAAATTGTAGTCCTTTCGAGAAGTAAGAGTGTCAAACCCAACGAGGAGTAGAAGGAAATGACAAGCGGTTTTCAACAAGGTAATTTCTGAAGGTAATTTCTGCAAGCACTGAAATTGTTGGTAACAGGTAGTTTGGTAGTAAGATAATTTGTAACGAGCAAGTAATGGTAACGGTAAATAAATTGTATCAATTCAGCCCAAATTTTTTTGTAGCAAATGACAGGCTGGAATGGTCTCTTATAATAAGCAAGCGTTCTTGAGGGCACGCATGAATTTCATCTAGTCACTTTCATCATGTTGGTTTGATTCGCTTTTGCTACTTTGATAATTTGATATGTGAGTGGACCAATGCTTGGGTGCTGTTCTTACTTGAACAAGCCTCCAACTTATGATTAAACCCCTCACAAGCATTCGTTACTACGAAAGAAGTAAATCTAACCATAGCATTAAACATATGGATTCAAATTAGTCTCTTACGGAATAGTTCATAAACTAGGGTTTAAGCTTCTATCACTCTAGCAACCCATCATCTAATAACTAGTCCACAATGCATTCCCTTAGACCCAAAGATGGTGAAGTGTAATGTAGTCGACATTCACATCACACCACTGTAGGATCTTGAAGTATGTCTAGAGGGGGGGTGATTAGACTACTTGACCAATTAAAAACTTAACCTTTTCCCAATTTTAGAGTTTGGCAGATTTTAGCAATCTTTGGACAAGTCAAGCAATCATCACACAAATCAAGCAAGCATGCAGAGAGTATATAGGAAGCGGAAATTAAAGCATGCAACTTGCAAGAAAGCAAAGGGAAGGGTTCGGAGGATTCAAACGCAATTGGAGACACGGATGTTTTAGTCGTGGTTCCGATAGGTGGTGCTATCGTACATCCACGTTGATGGAGACTTCAACCCACGAAGGGTAACGGTTGCGCGAGTCCACGGAGGGCTCCACCCACGAAGGGTCCATGAAGAAGCAACCATGTCTATCCCACCATGGCCGTTGCCCACGAAGGACTTGCCTCACTAGCGGTAGATCTTCACGAAGTAGGCGATCTCCTTGCCCTTACAAACTCCTTGGTTCTACTCCACAATCTTGTCGGAGGCTCCCAAGTGACACCTAGCCAATCTAGGAGACACCACTCTCCAAGAAGTAACAAATGGTGCATTGATGATGAACTCCTTGCTCTTGTGCTTCAAATGATAGTCTCCCCAACACTCAACTCTCTCTCATAGGATTTGGATCTGGTGGAAAGAAGATTTGAGTGGAAAGCAACTTGGGAAGGCTAGAGATCAAGATTCATATGGTAAGAATGGAATATCTTGGCCTCAACACATGAGTAGGTGGTTCTCTCTCAGAAATGGTAAGTTGGAAGTGTAGGTTTGTTCTGATGGCTCTCTCCACGAATGAAGAGGAGGTGGAGGGGTATATATAGCCTCCACACAAAATCTAACCGTTACACACAATTTACCAAACTCAGTGGGACCGAATCAACAAACTCGGTCAAATCAATTTAGTAAACATAGTGACCGTTAGGGTTTCCGGTGGGACCGACATGCAACTCGGTAGGACCGATATGGTTAGGGTTAGGGCATAACATAATCTCGGTGAGACCGATTACACAAACTCGGTGAGACCGATTTTGGTAATTAGCTAACCAGAGAGTTGGTCAGCTAAACTCGGTGGGACCGATTTGCTCTTTTCGGTGAGACCGAAATGTTACAAAAGGGAAACAGAGAGTTTACATTGCAGTCTCGGTGGGACCGATCGCTCACTTCGGTTAGACCGAAACGTTACGTAGTGAAACAGAGAAATTACATTGCAATCTCGGTGGGCCGTTCTCTCACTTCGGTTAGACAGAAACGTTACGAAGGGAAACAGAGAGATTACAATCCCATCTCGGTGAGACCGAGATCCCTATCAGTGAGACCGATTTGCCTAGGGTTTGTGGCAGTGGCTATGACATATGAACTCGGTGGCGCCGGATAGAAAGAATCGGTGTGACCGATTTTGGCTTTAGGATTAGGTCATATGAGGATATGAGAAAGTAGTTGAGGGTATCTGGAGCATATCACTAAGCACTTGAAGCAAGAGGCTCATTAAGCAACACCTCATCCCTCCTTGATAGTATTGGCTTTTCCAATAGACTCAATGTGATCTTGGAACACTAAAATGTAAAATGAAGAGTCTTGAGATTTTGATCTTGAGCCAATCCTTTGTCCTTGATATTTTGAGGGGTCCACTTTCATCATCCATGCATGCCATTCATTGAGCTTTCCTGAAATAATAGTCTTGGAATAGCATTAGCTCAATGAGCTATATGTTGTTATGAATTACCAAAACCACCTAGGGATAGTTGCACTTTCAATCTCCCCCTTTTTGGTAATTGATGACAACATATAGATCAAATCTTCGAGAAATGATAATAAGATTGAAAAACATCGTTGCTTTGAGAAGTATGTGATAAGCAAGAGCTCCCCCTAAATTTGTGCATAGTTTTGAATTTGCTTTGGACTGCAAATGCACAAGGAATTACGCTCATGGGTTACTCTTCCATGTCACGTACATCTTGATGGAGCGCTCAAAATAATAAAGATTGAATACATGCACTCATCACCAAGCAAAGTGAATGATCATATAAGGATAGGTAAGATAATAACATCAAACATGCATAAGTGTAGCTTATGATCAAACACATGATCATCAATGTCTCACAGGTAATAGCATAGTATCTCAAGCAATCAAAAGCAAACAAAGTTTAACCACCAAAGCAAGAGAGAACAAAAAGCAACTCTCTCTCTCTCTCTCGAAGCCTATGATCTATACATTTTTCTCCCCCTTTGGCAACAAGTTACCAAAAAGTTCATAGAAAATGCATAGTGCTAGATCGACTCTCAGGCTTGATCTTCAGGTGGTGGTGTAGAGATGGCTCCTTGGACGAAGGCTTCAGTTGATGTAGAGGGAGCTGGAGGAGTTGGTGCTGGAGCTGGTTGCCCTGGAGCTGTAGGAGTTGAAGCGGGTGCAGGTGATGTGTCTCTAGTGTCTGTCACAGGCACTGCAGCTGACCTCTGAGCTCTAGGCACTCTAGCAAATGCAACGGTGGTTGTCTTGCCCTTCCTCTCCTGCATGTCTTCCTGAAGCTGCTCCACAACTGACTGAATCTCAGTTACTATGACATCTAGATCATAGAATTTTTGTTCCATGATTCTTTCCAAGCTCTCCTGCTTCTGAGTTAGGGTGGACAACCCCTTCTCAATCCTCAGTGTTCATGCTATAAAGTAACCAAGCTGCTCCTGCTTGTTCTTTAAAAAGTATTCAGATGCCTCCTCTTGAGTTGGCATCTTGGCAGCCTTCTCTTTCCTTGCCTTCTCCTTCTTCTCTTGAGCTTGCATTGATGATGGTTCATTATCAGTCATGACAACCTGATTGTCCTCAAAGTCTGGATAAAGAGCAAAGTGTTCCTTATCCAACAGATATTTCCATGTGCCCATCTTTGAGTTAATCAACTCCTGAATTTGTGGGGCATATCCACAAGTTCTCTTCTGATCTGCTACAGTCCTCTTAATGGTCTCAACCGTAAGGCTCATGACCTTGAATTTCTGTGGCACATGAAATATATGCAGCAAGTTGATTGCATGCCCTCTAATCATGTTGTGGTCACCTGACTTGGGTAAAAGAGTGTGCCTTAGGATCCAATTGATCGTAGGCAGCCCTGACAGAAGAAAGTGGACTGATCCAAAGGAGAAGGTCTCTAGAGCTTTGTCTGGAATCTCCTTGTACATATGTGTCATAGTATTGTGTCCCATTTTCTTCTTGGCATAGACATCCAAGTCATCTTCACTCTCCTTGGGGGCATTGATCAGCCTAGCCCATTCCTCTATGGTTGACTGGTACCTCGTACCTTCTGACATCCACACTATCCTGCCATCTGGATAGAAGTGTGCTGTGGAGTAGAATTGCATAATGAGTTCATCATTCCGGTTGGTGAGCTTCTGCCCAACAAATTCTGCAACTCCACAAGTATCAAAACTGGCATACACTCCAGGATAGTGTTCTTCATTTTCCTTCATGTAGGTCCAGTCGACCCACCTCATATCACACACTATGGGCTTCTTGTCCAATAAGATTGTCTCATAGAAGTCCTGCTGTTCCTTTGTATGGAACCTGTAATCTACAGCAGTCCTTCTCCTGGTGGCATATGGATCTGTCATCCTCCATAGCCTCAACCCTGAGTCTCTCCTGATATTCATGTCCTCAGCCACAGGATGAGCATCATTGTGGTCTGGGATCTTGGGCTTTAGCTTCCTCAGGACTTGTCCTTCATCCTCTTCATCATCAGCAACTTCAGGCACTGGGGCCTTGTTCTTCTCAACAGCTGGAATACTCCTGGTATTCCTCTTTGGTGCATTCTTGGGCTTGGGGGAAGCTTTGGGTGCTTCTTTGGGCTTTGATGTTGCATTCCCTGATCTTATAGCATCACCCATCAGCTTTTGTGTCTTGGGTGCTGGTGCAGCAACCTCTTATTCCTCTTCCATCATGGAAGGTTGCCCAACAACTCTAGCTATGGTCTTTTTGACCCTTTCCTTCCTTTTCTTTCCTTCAGCAGCAGCTGGCTCTTTGGGATCAGGCTTATCAGGTATTTGAGTTGATCCTCTGACCTTCAGCATAGGTGTCCTCTTGGCAGGGACCTTCCTACTGAGTCCAGGCTTAGTGGTCTTTTCTGAGCCATACTCCTTTTTGAGCACTAATTTCTTGGAAGTAGACTCATCTTCTTCTGCCATATAATCCTCATCCTCAGATTCTGAGGTTCTCTTCTTCCTTGACCTGGTGGCAGCTTTAGGAAGATTGCTTGGGGTGCTTCTGCTCCCTTCATCTGAGCTGCTAGAGGGACTAGTGACCTCACTCATGTGCACCTGCTCTTCTGACTTGTTCTGACTATCACTTTGGCCTGACATGCTGCAAATCACTGACTGCTGACCCTACGAATAGTTATAGATGAGATAGAATGGATGAGCATCACAAAATGCAGAGATTTTTTGCAAAAGAATGATTCAAAAATTCAGTTATAGTTTACCATAGAAAGCATTTTGGATCAACCGATTTTCAAGCTCGGTGATACCGAAGTAGTTTTGGAACATAAACTGGTGAACTCGGTGGGACCGAGTCACAGTTCGGTGGCACCAAGACTGCTAGGGTTTCACAAAGTTCTAAAATCGGTCACACCGATTTGTAATTCTCGGCCAGACCGAGAGTTACTAGTGCAATGGCATTAGCCAAATCGGTGGTACCAAGTTTTTCAAGTCGGTGGGTCTGAGATGGTTTCGGCGGAAACCTAACCCTAAATTCTCAAATCGCATCTATTCTAAGGATCATATAGACTAGATAAGAGTGTTTCAATCGTTGCAAGATACATGATGAACACAATGTGCTAGGAATCAGACAAGGATAGCACTGTGATCGAGCCCATACCCTAGCTCGGCGATGAACTTGCTACGGCAGCAACGGTGGGGGTGAAATCCGTTGATGGCGGCGGAGACCAGCGACATGAGGCAGCTGGCGACGAGGAGATGATCCGGAGACCCTGGTGGCAGAGCGAGCTATTGCGCGTCCGAAGAGGTTTGGAGAAATTTCCAAATTTTTGCCCGTGACTATATATAGCCCGACCCTGTCGGTGTGACCGAGTGGAACAACTCGGTAGCACCGAGATGCATAACTGTATACAGTTACAACAACTCGGTGGGACCGAAAAGTTCAAATCGGTTGCACCGAGATTGAAAACCTAGATCGACTTAGTGATCTCGGTGGGACCGAAATGGAGGAATCGGTCAGACCGAGAATCACAAAGAAGTTTTGGAAGTTTAAGTCTATGACGAATCGGGGACTCCGAGTGCTACTCACACAGAGTGGTTCGAATCTGACTTGATCAAATTTTGTGATGTAGCATGAATAGAGTTTGAGACGAGAAAAGCATAGATAGCTAGATAAGGTTCTTAGGCATTCTTTTCCATCCACTTGGTAAAAAACAAAAGAACCCAAACAATCAAAGCAACAAGTGGATGTCCTCGAATGAGTAAAATATGCAACCGACATGCTCACACAATAGAATGGCAAATGAAATATGTGGCAAAGCATGCGCAACCAATTCTAGTATCTATCAAACAATTGGCGATGACTAGGCCATCTATATATGAGTATATTGACTTAGGAGTCAAATGAGAACATTTGATCATAGGTCATACTCATCGTTTAAGCTCAAGTGGGGTTACCACTTTTACATAATGCATTAATGTGTTCACACCACTAGAGTTGCTTTGACTCAATTCTTAGAGTTAAGCTCCCCCTAGATGTGAGATCCCTTTTTAGAGGGATGAACTAACCTTGGGTTTTGTCGATGATGACTTCATGTAGGTGTTGAAGATGTGGATGCTCAATGTTGACATAGATCATTTGGAGCAATCCTTTGGAGTGAGTTGCACTTTCAACATACCTACATAGGTTAGTCCCACAAGGAACAAACAAGAATATCCATAGACATAGAGTGATGCACACACAAGATGATGTCCCTTGCCTTAACAACATGAGGGTTTGTGACTCCTTGAACTAGTGCAAGATGTGGAAGTTGATTGCACTTGTTCTTGCCATAATGATATGAGTGAAGAATGTTGGCGGAGTCACCCTCAAGAACTCTCTAGTTCTTCTTCTTTGGGATCCACATCATCTTGCTGGGAATCCTTGGAGTTTTAGTTGTACTTGATGAAGTAGAACTTGACGTAGTCTTAGGAACCCACTTGACCAAGGCATTGGGTGCTTCTTCAAATGCATCAATCTCCTCTTGAAGCTTGTCCTTGCCTTTGTTCTTGTGGTCTTGTGGTGGAAGATCATCTTGAGCTTGTGTTCCCTTGAAGGAAGTGGGATCATACTTCTCTTGTTGAGGAACAAACTTTGTCTTGGGGTATTGATCTTCTTCCCACTCAACTCCATTGGCATTGAACTTTCGTTCAAAACCAACACCTTGATTCTTCCGGTGCCTTCCTTGCTTGCGTACAATTCCCTCGAATTGCTTACTCCCAGCAAGGCTCTTGTATACACCTTTCTCTATAATTCCCTTCAATAAGCTATTTTTTTTCTCAAGTGTAACTTGGCTAAGAGAATCATTAGTGAATCAAGAGAACTACTAGAAGCAATAATATTGGATTTGGCATAATTATTGTTACTACTAGAGGAAGAATCTTTCTTGTTCTTGTTACTTGACTTGACTTGAGGCATGTAAGTGGATAAGAGTAAACACTTGGCCATGTAAGAAGAACCTTTCTTACGGAGATCATCATTGATTGCTTTTAAGAACTCATGCTCTTGCTCAAGATTGAGCTTTTCAAAGCATAACTTCTCATGAGCCCTTAAAATTTCTCGATGATCTTCCAAGATAGTTTCATGAGCTAACTTTAGAGTGTTTAGTTCTTTAGTTAGAAGCTCAATCTTCTCCTTATCATTGTCATTCGTTTTATCTTGATTAGCATGATTAATTGATGTTTCATCATAGTATTCACCACTAGAGTTGTCAATGAGTAAATCATCATCACCTAGCAAGTCATCTTAATCACTATTGAAATCAACATACTCGGGATGTGTTACCTTTGGACCTTTGTGTCACGCCCAATATGCGACCCTATCCAAAAAGGAACTCGAAGGTCCCACCAAGGATAGACCCGCATATTGAAACGCTTTTTGCAAGGTGGATATCATTACATCAACATTACATAACAGATGGGTATACATACAAGGGGCATACAATGCCACACGAATACAACATCACAATACATAAGAGCATCATCCGACTACGGATGAAACACAAACAGAAACTCAACGACATCCACCCTGCTAGCCCAGGCTGCCGACCTGGAACCTATCCCCTGATCGAAGAAGCAGAAGAAGAACTCAACGCAAGCAAGCATCGCTCTCGCGTCATGATCATCGCACAACCTGTACCTGCAACTGTTGTCGTAGTAATCTGTGAGCCACGAGGACTCAGCAATCCCATTACCATGGGTATCAAGACTAGCAAAGCTTAATAGGAAAGGAAGGGGTAAAGTGGTGAGGTTAAAGCAGCGACTAAGCATATATGGTGGCAACATACGCAAATAAGAGCGAGAAGAGAACAAGCGGAACGGTCGTCAACTAGTAATGATCAAGAAGTGATCCTGAACTCCTACTTATGTCAATCATAACCCAGAAACCGTGTTCACTTCACGGACTCCACCGAAAAGAGACCATCACGGCTACACACGCGGTTGATGCATTTTAATTTGGATCTAGTGTCAAGTTATCTACAACCGGACATTAACAAATTCCCATCTGCCTATAACCGAAGGCACGGCTTTCGAAAGATTATACCCTGCAGGGGTGTCCCAACTTAGCCCATGACAAGCTCTCGCGATCAACGAAGGAATAGACCTTCTCCCAGGAAGACCCGATCAGACTCGAATCCCGGTTTACAAGACATTTCGACAATGGTAAAACAAGACCAGCAAAGCCGCCCGATGCACCGACAATCCCGATAGGAGCTGCACATATCTCGTTCTCAAGGCAACAACGGATGAGACATCCTACGAGTAAAACCAGCCCTCGAGTTGCCCCGAGGTGACCCCGCAGTCTACTCGGTTCGGACCAACACTTAG
>NC_041383.1:352438712-352519429 GCF_002162155.2 Triticum dicoccoides
GGGGGGGGGGCTAAAATAATGATGACCCTTGGGTTGGCCGACCCAAGGGAAAGGGTAGGTGGTGGTGAGGCAAATGGTAAAACCAATGTTGGGCCTTGCTAGAGGAGATTTATTCAAAGCGAACTGTCAACGGGGTCCCATAAATCACCCGACCGCGTAAGGAACGCAAAATTCGGGAACATAACACCGGTATGACGGAAACTAGGGCGGCAAGAGTGGAACAAAACACTAGGCAAAAGGCCGAGTCTTCCACCCTTTACCAAGTATATAGATGCATTAATTAAATAAGAGATATTGTGATATCCCAACGAAATCCTGTCCACCATGGAGAAATCTTCAACTTCACCTGCAACTAGCAACGCTATAAGAGGGGCTGAGCAAAGCGGTAACATAGCCAAACAACGGTCTGCATAGGAAAGGTGTCAAAGGTTAGAGGTTCATGGCAATATGGGAGGCTTGATAAACAGGTAATAGGTAGCGCAGCATAGCGATAGAATGAAGCAACTAGCATAGCAATGATAGTATTGAGATCCAGGGTAGCGGTCATCTTGCCTGAGATCCCGCTAGGAAGAAGAACGAGTCCATGAAGAAGACGAACGAATGAAGCCGAACCAAGCGTAGACGAACGATTCCTCATGATCGCAACGAAACAGGAACTAACAAGAAGAAGCACACAACATGGTAAACACACCACACATGAGCAAGGCATGATGCACAACAAGCATGATGCAAACAAGAGCAACACATCAAGGCAAGTTTAAATGAGGCTGGGAACAACATATAACAATTCCGGTAAGTCCTCACATGCATATTTCGAAGTTGGTCCAGATCTGAATAAACCTTATGTTCAAGTTGTTAAACAGCAAGGTAAGATGCACAAAGATGATCTACACGAGATTCTAGTCAAGTTACATATAAAGTTCATTTAGTTCGGAGCTACGGCCTAGAAGATATGAGCAACACAAGTTAAACATGGCATTGATGCAAAATGCACTCAAACATCAAGCAAACACCTCAAAACAAGGACGCAACATGATAGTATGAAACTACATGCAATTCTAAGCAAGTTTCATATAGAGCACACTCAAAACGGAGCAACGGTTCAAACACATACACTCCATACAAGTTATAAGGACAAGCTGTCCAAAACAGCAACTAGGCATATTGCAAGCATCAAAAAAACATGCTACAACACCACAATATGAAAACAGAAGACATGGACATGATGTACAGGTAAAGCACAACAAAACATGAACACTGAGCTATCTCCAGAAATCACTAGAACATGCTCAAACACACATGGTAAGATTGCAAGTTATAACAATTTCAGACATTGCAGAAAATAACATCACGATGCAATGTTCAGAGCTATCAAACAACATGTTACAGGAACTTATAATGGCAAACAAATGCATGACATGAATCTACTAATAGCATAGATCAAAAGTCCTTTACTGACCATAAGCCAAAAAGGATCGGAAAATATGATGGCACCCACGTAAACATAGCAAGTTATAATACAGATTCAAACATGGCAGAAACAGAATTATGAAGGCATGTAGATGAGCTTGTGCAACTCACTACAGAGCAAAACATGGCATGGAAAGGCACCCAACAGTAAGAAGGCATGTTTGTGAAGCTAAGCATGTCAATAGCAAGTCCATAGGGTGCATGGATCACTAGCAAAACACATGGTAACAACTGAACTTAATGTTAACAGGCTGACAGCAACATTATGAAGCAACTTTGGAGCAAGATATGAACAATCTACAGCAAGCTATAAATGCAACCAGGGGCATGAATGGATATAGCATGACATGTAGAACAAAACATGTTTATAGACCATCTCCAGATTATGCATAGAATGATTTGTAGAAGCATGTTTACATCGCATCACGAAATAACAGATTCAGCATAGCAAAACAGCAACATCATGAACCCTACTTAACAAGCTTGAATCACTCACCACAAGTCATTGCATGACAAGATAAGCATAGAATCATCAAGAATACATGTTTGTGTAACCAACCAAGGAAAGAACAAGTCCATAGCATGCAAGGATCAACTACAACAAGCTTGGCTAAATTGAATAACATGTAAACAATCTGCTAGGAAACATTTTGAAGCAAAAGTAGAGCACGGAAATGACGATGCCTAGTTTGCATGCTTGTGCTAGTCACCACATTTATCACAAAAATACATGGTAAGCACCACTGTAAAGAAGACATAGCATAGATCAAAACACATGTAGACATCAACCTCATAGGATGCACACATCAATCATGGCAAAAATGACAAAAGAGCTCGTTCTGTTAACAGACAACAGAAAACATCATGAAGCACTCTTGCAACGATGATTCAGGCATCAAGATGACCTCAAATGAATATGATGCAATGGAATGAAATGATGTACTCGTTGAGACGAACAATTTAACATATTATACGCACAAAACGGAGCTACATGCACAGAGATACAGCATGAAGAACATGGCATGATTATGACAAAATCTGGGGCTTAGTGAAAAAAAACAACCTCCGAAAGTCAACGGGACGAGGATATCCGGGACGGAGGGATCCGAGGCGAGGGCGTTTGGATCTTCTCTTGGTGGATATGGTCCAGGCAGGATGGATCCGGCCGGAGTGGAAGTCCGGCGAGCTGCGCGAGCTCCGGCGATGATGAGGACGACGGGGAGGCGCGGCTCGTGCCGGGAGGAGGCAGCGGCGGCCAGGGTCGGCGGCGGGTCGGTGCGGGCGAGCGCCCTCGAGCGGGGCGGCGGCCGGAGCGCTCCCGGCTGGCGCGGCTGCTGGAGGAGGCCGGGGCGGGGCCGAAGCACGGGGCGGCGAGGAGGAGGGCGGCGAGGAGGAGGGCGGCGACTGCAGGGAGGCGCGAGGGCGGCGCCGGGAGCGACGGTGCGCGGGCACGCGTGGGCCCGCTTCGGGCCCCGCGGGACGCGGCGGCGGGGACGGCGCGGGGAGAATCTGAAGGCGACTCGTGGCGGCGGCGAGGTTGCTGGACATGTCCGGCGGCGGGGCGGACATTTCCGGCGCGGTGAGGGAGGAGATTGCTAGGGTTAGGGCTGCGATTTGGACGGGGGAGGCATATTTATAGGTTCTGGGAGCTAGGAGAGTCCAAATGAGGAGCGGTTTTCGGCCACGCGATCGTGATCGAACGGCCGAGAGCATGGAGGGGAGTTAGATGGGTTTTGGGCCACTTTGGAAGGGGTGTTGGGCTGCAAAGAGAAGGAGGCTTTTGCGGTTACCCGGTTAACCGTTGGAGTATCAAACAACCTCCAAATGGCACGAAACTTGACAGGCGGTCTACCGGTGCTATACCAAGGCTGCTTGGCAAGGCTCGGTCTATTCCGAGAAAGTTTAACACCCGCTCACAAAGAGAGGCAAGAAGAGGACGCCGGAGGACATAGGAGGGCCGGATTGCGAAACGGACAACGGGGAAAATTCTCGGATGCATGAGACGAACACGTATGCAACGCAATGCACATGATGACATGATAAAATGGAACACGCAAGCAAATGACATGGCAATAACGGCGAATAACTGGCAGACACCTGGTGCATCGAATCCGGGGCGTTACAACACTCCTCCACTAACAAGAGATCTCGTCCGGAGATCTTAGGACCGAGACGGAAGGGAAAAGGGGATGAGGTGAAACAAGAACTCAAAATAAGATGCAAAGAATCGAGAGCACTCGAGAAAAAGAGAGGAAAGACGAGAATGACGAGGATCGAAAGCTCACGGAATCATATGGACTATGAAACCACTCCGATTAGAATGAGATAAGAAACAAATAAGACTGAAAGGATTTAGGCAGCACTCCGGCTGAAATGGAGGGAATAGAACAAGAACTTAAGAGGATGGAATGACACTTGATGAAGACATGACACAAAACCTCCGGAAAGAATTGAAAGAGGATTGAATGAAAAGAATTTAGAATGATTGAATGGAGTTGTTGAGAAAATCAACAACGAAAGAAAAAGCTTTATGTGGGCTTATGGATAACATCTCAAAACTATGAGGTGATCTCCGACCACAAACGGAAAAGATTAAATAGCTAAGGAGAACGAAGAAATGCAAAGCTCCAATTCAAAAGAATAGGGAGAATTTAATTGCACTTCCAGATGAGAAGACAAAGATATTTGAACTCCGCCAACAAAATCTTGATGAACTCTTGAAGAATGAATTAAATCATGGAAACCACCATGCGGAACTCCGGTAACAAAAGGATGATGAAATAGAATGAAGGATGAAAGAATAAGATGAGCCTTGCGATGATTTAGATGGAGGTTCCGACAAAATGGCTGAGGAAATTGAACTCCGGAAAATAAAAGATGAAGACACTTGGAACTAGAATTTATTCCTCATGAACAAACACCGAAGAAAAGGATTGAATGATAATCAAGTAAATAGAATCTGAAAGAACCACCGTGAAAATTCGGAAATGACTGACGAAAAGAGAAATAATCACCGGAAGAATTAACAGAACAAATATGCTAGAGGGGATTTAGATACAACGGAACGGGAAGAACTCGAGCTGATTAAAGAACATCTGAACGAAGCGCCGGGATAATTGGATAACGGTAGCTGAAATCTTAGGACGAAGAATTCTTTTGGAACGATGGCCTCCGGTGAAAAGAAACGGGAAAACAACTCCTGACATACTCCGGATGGATGAAAAGAACTTCTGTCAAACAGAATAATTCGAGAGGAGATATGAAGCTAGAACCACGAATCTTCGGGAGGACGGACAAAATTTAGAGGAAAGACTCTTCTTCGGTCTTCAAATGACGACGAGAAACACCACCAAACTTACTGAGATACTCCGGGAGAATGAAAAGCGAAGATGTTGAGCCAACAATGAAATGATTTGAAATCGATCTTGGAGAAGGCATGTGACTGATGAAATCCATTCTTACATCACACTTCGAAAAGAATTGAGAATAACTCCGGGGAAATTAGAAGAGTTAGGTAAGATCCTGGAAAAAAGCCTGTGGGTTAGGGCCCACTGAAGAGATAACACCGTTGGAAAGGGATGTCGAACAGATAGATGGTGCATTGGAACACTTGAAATATCTGAATGAGGTGTCAACCTTGAATTAATTAGAACACAGATGAATCTCCTGAGATGTCTTGAACACTCCGGAAGGATAAACTGGCGAGAGGCGAACGAGCAAGGAGAACACTTGATCCGAAGGAAAGAATATGATCAACACCGAATACTTGAATTGGGTCCACCGGAAAAAGAAAGGGATGAAAAATGACGAACAAAACGAGAATTCACCGGTTGAATTAATTTATGAAAGACTGAAGAGGCTCCACACGACTGAGATAGATGGTCGAGAGAGACTCTGACTCTGGGAAGAAGAGGGTGGGAGGGCGGGAAAAACAAAGGTAACTTGGAAGGGGAAATCGACAAATATCTTGAAGAGAAACACTAGTTGAAAGAAAGCAAAGGCTTCACACGAGTAGGATGGATACTCAATTACGGACTCCGGTTTCGATAAGAAAAGGGGTGGGCGGGCGGGAAAGAAAACAACTGAGGATTAAACTCAAAGATGAAGAGGCTTGAGTTGACTTGACGAGAAATGCACCAAATGAAAAGAGCTGAGGAACAACTACCGGAAAACCAACTACGTGATCCTAAAAAAGGATTGAAAATGGAAGAGGAGTAATTCAAAACACCTACGTCAAGATTACTTACCAGAGCGACGAAGGGGCTGAGGAGTAGAAAGAATTCCTACTCTCCGATATAACTAGACTCCGAAAAGAGTTTTTCTTCTAGACTCAACAACGGCCAAACTACACGATCAATCAAGGGGGATCCTAGGGTCGGTCGAGGCTCTGATACCAACTTGTCACGCCCAATATGCGACCCTATCCAAAAAGGAACTCGAAGGTCCCACCAAGGATAGACCCGCATATTGAAACGCTTTTTTCAAGGTGGATATCATTACATCAACATTACATAATAGATGGGTATACATACAAGAGGCACACAATGCCACACGAATACAACATCACAATACATAAGAGCATCATCCGACTACGGATGAAACACAAACAGAAACTCAATGACATCCACCCTACTAGCCCAGGCTGCCGACCTGGAACCTATCCCCTGATCGAAGAAGCAGAAGAAGAACTCAACGCAAGCAAGCATCGCTCTCGCGTCATGATCATCGCACAACCTGTACCTGCAACAGTTGTTGTAGTAATCTGTGAGCCACGAGGACTCAGCAATCCCATTACCATGGGTATCAAGACTAGCAAAGCTTAATAGGAAAGGAAGGGTTAAAGTGGTGAGGTTGCAGCAGCGACTAAGCATATATGGTGGCTAACATACGCAAATAAGAGCGAGAAGAGAAAGCGGAACGGTCGTAAACTAGTAATGATCAAGAAGTGATCCTGAAACCGTGTTCACTTCCCGGACTCCGCCAAAAAGAGACCATCACGGCTACACACGCGGTTGATGCGTTTTAATTCGGATCTGGTGTCAAGTTATCTACAACCGGACATTAACAAATTCCCATCTGCCTATAACCGCAGGCACGGCTTTCGAAAGATTATACCCTACAGGGGTGTCCCAACTTAGCCCATGACAAGCTCTCGCGATCAACGAAGGAATAGACCTTCTCCCAGGAAGACCCGATCAGACTCAGAATCCCGGTTTACAAGACATTTCGACAATGGTAAAACAAGACCAGCAAAGCCGCCCGATGCGCCGACAATCCCGATAGGAGCTGCACATATCTCGTTCTCAGGGCAACACCGGATGAGACATCGTACGAGTAAAACCAGCCCTCGAGTTGCCCCGAGGTGGCCCCGCAGTCTACTCAGTTCGGACCAACACTTAGACAAGCACTGGCCCGGGGGGGGCTAAAATAAAGATGACCCTTGGGTTGGCCGACCCAAGGGAAAGGGTAGGTGGTGGTGAGGCAAATGGTAAAACCAATGTTGGGCCTTGCTGGTGGAGTTTTATTCAAAGCGAACTGTCAAGGGGGTCCCATAAATCACCCGACCGCGTAAGGAACGCAAAATCCGGGAACATAACACCGGTATGACAGAAACTAGGCCGGCAAGAGTGGAACAAAACACTAGGCAAAAGGCCGAGTCTTCCACCCTTTACCAAGTATATAGATGCATTAATTAAATAAGAGATATTGTGATATCCCAACGAAATCCTGTCCACCATGGAGAAATCTTCAACTTCACCTGCAACTAGCAACGCTATAAGAGGGGCTGAGCAAAGCGGTAACATAGCCAAACAACGGTTTGCATAGGAAAGGTGTCAAAGGTTAGAGGTTCATGGCAATATGGGAGGCTTGATAAACAGGTAATAGGTAGTGCAGCATAGCGATAGAACGAAGCAACTAGCATAGCAATGATAGTATTGAGATCCAGGGTAGCGGTCATCTTGCCTGAGATCCCGCTAGGAAGAAGAACGAGTCCATGAAGAAGACGAACGGATGAAGCCGAACCAAGTGTAGACGAACGATTCCTCACGATCGCAACGAAACAGGAACTAACAAGAAGAAGCACACAACATGGTAAACACACCACACATGAGAAAGGCATGATGCACAACAAGCATGATGCAAACAAGAGCAACACATCAAGGCAAGTTTAAATGAGGCCGGGAACAACAATATAACAATTCCGGTAAGTCCTCACATGCATATTTCGAAGTTTGTCCAGATCTGAATAAACCTTATGTTCAAGTTTTTAAACAGCAAGTTAAGGTGAACAAAGATGATCTACACGAGATTCTATTCAAGTTACATATAAAGTTCATTTAGTTCGGAGCTACGACCTAGAAGATATGAGTAACACAAGTTAAACATGGCATTGATGCAAAATGCACTCAAACATCAAGCAAACACCTCAAAACAAGGATGCAACATAATAATATGAAACTACATGCAATTCTAAGCAAGTTTCATATAGAGCACACTCAAAACGGAGCAACGGTTCAAACACATACACTCCATACAAGTTATAAGGACAAGCTGTCCAAAACAGCAACAAGGCATATTGCAAGCATCAAAACAACATGCTACAGCACCACAATATGAAAACAAAAGACATGGACATGATGTACAGGTAAAGCACAACAAAACGTGAACACTGATCTATCTCCAGAAATCACTAGAACATGCTCAAACACACATGGTAAGATTGCAAGTTATAACAATTTCAGACTTTGCAGAAAATAACATCACGATGCAATGTTTAGAGCTATCAAACAACATGTTACGGGAACTTATAATGGCAAACAAAGGCATGACATGAATCTACTAATAGCATAGATCAAAAGTCCTTTACTGACCATAAGCCAAAAAGGATCGGAAAATATGATGGCACCCACGTAAACATAGCAAGTTATAATACAGATTCAAACATGGCAGAAACAGAATTATGAAGGCATGTAGATGAGCTTGTGCAACTCACTACAGAGCAAACCATGGCATGGCAAGGCACCCAACAGTAAGAAGGCATGTTTGTGAAGCTAAGCATGGCAATAGCAAGTCCATAGGGTGCATGGATCACTAGAAAAACACATGGTAACAACTGAACTTAATGTTAACAGGCTGACAGCAACATTATGAAGCAACTTTGGAGCAAGATATGAACAATCTACAGCAAGCTATAAATGCAACCAGGGGCATGGATGGATATAGCATGACATGTATAACAAAACATGTTTATAGACCATCTCCAGATTATGCATAGAATGATTTGTAGAAGCATGTTTACATCGCATCACGAAATAACAGATTGCAAAACAGCAACATCATGAACCCTACTTAACAAGCTTGAATCACTCACCACAAGTCATTGCATGACAAGATAAGCATAGAATCATCAATAATACATGTTTGTGTAACCAACCAAGGAAAGAACAAGTCCATAGCATGCAAGGATCAACTACAACATGCTTGGCTAAATTGAATAACATGTAAACAATCTGCCAGGAAACATTTTGAAGCAAAAGTAGAGCACGGAAATGACATGCTAGACTACTCCATAATTGCAACCAAGGCCATGAATGGATAGAAAATAACCATATGTTCAAAACATCCTTACTGAAGTATCTCAAAATATGCATGGATCTCTCTGTAGCATCAAGTTTACATGGCATCAAAATAACAGTAGAACAGGGACTAAAATCAGCAATATCACGATGCCTAGTTTGCATGCTTGTGCTAGTCACCACATTGATCACAAAAATACATGGTAAGCACCACTGTAAAGAAGACATAGCATAGATCAAAACACATGTAGACATCAACCTCATAGGATGCACACATCAATCATGGCAAAAATGACAAAAGAGCTCGTTCTGTTAACAGACAGCAGAAAACATCATGAAGCACTCTTACAACAATGATTCAGGCATCAAGATGACCTCAAATGAATATGATGCAATGGAATGAAATGATTTACTCGTTGAGACGAACAATTTTACATATTACACGCACAAAACGGAGCTACATGCACAGAGATACAGCATGAAGAACATGGCATGATTATGACAAAATCTGGGACTTAGTGAAAAAAACAACCTCCGAAAGTCAACGGGACGAGGATATCCGGGACGGAGGGATCCGGGGCGAGGGCGTTTGGATCTTCTCCCGGTGGATCTAGTCCAGGCAGGATGGATCCGGACGGAGTGGAACTCCGGCGAGCTGCGCGAGCTCCGGCGATGATGAGGACGACGGGGAGGCGCAGCTCGTGCCGGGAGGAGGCGGCGGCGGCCAGGGTCGGCGACAGGTCGGCGCGGGCGAGCACCCTCGAGCGGGGCGGCGGCCGGAGCGCTCCCGGCCGGCGGCGGCGCGGGGTGGGACGCCGGCGCGGCTGCCGGAGGAGGCCGGGGCGGGGCCGAAGCACGGGGCGGCGAGGAGGAGGGCGGCGACTGCAGGGAGGCGCGAGGGCGGCGCCGGGAGCGGCGGCGCACGGGCCCGCTTCGGGCCCCGCGGGCCACGGCAGCGGGGACGGCGCTGGGCGAATCCGAAGGCGACACGTGGCGGCGGCAAGGTTGCTGGACATGTCCGGCGGCGGGGCGGACATGTCCGGCGCGGTGAGGGAGGAGACTGCTAGGGTTAGGGCTGCGATTTGGACGGGGGAGGCATATTTATAGGTTCTGGGAGCTAGGAGAGTCCAAATGAGGAGCGGTTTTCGGCCACGCGATCGTGATCGAACGACCGAGAGCATGGAGGGGAGTTAGATGGGTTTTGGGCCACTTTGGAAGGGGTGTTGGGCTGCAAAGAGAAGGAGGCTTTTGCGGTTACCCGGTTAACCGTTGGAGTATCAAACGACCTTCAAATGGCACGAAACTTGACAGGCGGTCTACCGGTGCTATACCAAGGCCGCTTGGCAAGGCTCGGTCCATTCCGAGAAAGTTTAACACCCGCTCACGAAGAGAGGCAAGAAGAGGACGCCGGAGGACATAGGAGTGCCGGATTGCGAAACGGACAACGGGGAAAATGCTCGGATGCATGAGACGAACACGTATGCAATGCAATGCACATGATGACATGATAAAATGCAACACGCAAGCAAATGACATGGCAACGACGGCGAATAACTGGCAGACACCTGGCGCATCGAATCCGGGGCGTTACACTTTGGCCATGAAGCATCTTCCAATTCCTTCATTTGGTGAGTCAAATATGTCGTAGGAGTTGCTTGATACAAGTGCTAGACCGGCAACACCTTCATCTTGAGTATATTTGGAGTTGGAGTGATAGCTTCTCTCGGAGTGATGGTTAGAGTCGGAGTCGGATACCCATTCACCAACATGAGCTTGATGTCTTCGTTTTGTGTAGCTCCTTGATGACTTGTCCTTCCTTTCCGAGTCCTTGCTTCTCCGTGAGGGTCTTCGTTCATAACGATCATCTCTACTCCTCCTTTCTCTTGGTGGTGATTCTTCTCTTTTGCTTCTTCTTTTTGGAGAATCTTCTCTTCTTTTGTAGGGTGTCATACACTCATTGGAGTAGTGTCCGGGTCTCCCATAATTGTAGCAATTGCGCTCTCGACTAGAAGATCTTTTGTCATTGAATGACCTTGGCTTGGAGCTTCTTTCTTTGCTTCTACTCTTGTAGAATTTGTTGAAGTTCTTCACCATTAAATTCAATTCTTCATTGAAGGTTTGTTTCTCACTTGATGATGTGGGGGCTTCATATGAGGCTTTGTAGGCACCACTTGACTTGTTGTGAAGTTCCTCCTTATCCTTGAGTGACATCTCATGAGCAACAATTCTTCCAATGACTTCCCTTGGCTTGAGATCTTTGTAGTTTGGCATCATTTGGATCAATGTGCACACGGTATCATACTTTCCATCTAATGCTCTTAGGATCTTCTTGATGATGAATCTGTCGGTCATCTCTTCACTCCCTAAGCCGGCAATCTCATTTGTGATAAGAGCAAGCCTAGAGTACATTTCAGCGACAACTTCACCATCCTTCATCTTGAACTTGTCAAGCTGACTTTGGAGCACATCCAGCTTGGATTCCTTGACGGAGTCAGTACCTTCATGCATATCAATCAAAGTATCCCAAATTTCCTTTGCATTCTCAAGATGGCTGATTTAGTTGAATTCTTCGGGGCACAATCCGTTGAAGATGATATCACAAGCTTGAGCATTGTATTGTAGCATCTTCAATTCTTCCGCATGAGCTTCACGGTTCGGCTCTCTCCCATCAAAGAATTCACCTTGCAAGCCAATACAAATAATAGCCCAAACGGTGGGGTTATGTCCGAGAATATGCATTTTCATCTTATGTTTCCAACTAGCAAAATTAGTGCCATCAAAGTAAGGACCTCTACGGTGATAATTTCCCTCGCTAGACGTCATACTCTCCTAGGTTGTGAAACCAAGGCTATGACCACCAAAAGATATGGGAATCAAAGAAAATGGAGACCAAGGCTCTGATACCACTTGTATGACCTTGAAGTTTGTCTAGAGGGGGGTGATTAGACTACTTGACCAATTAAAAACTTAACCTTTTCCCAATTTTAGAGTTTGGCTGATTTTAGCAATCTTTCGACAAGTCAAGCAATCATCACACAAATCAAGCAAGCATGCAAAGAGTATATAGGCAACGGAAATTAAAGCATGCAACTTGCAAGAAAGTAAAGGGAAGGGTTTGGAGGATTCAAACGCAATTGGAGACACAGATGTTTTTGTCGTGGTTCCGATAGGTGGTGCTATTGTACATCCACGTTGATGGAGACTTCAACCCACGAAGGGTAATGGTTGCGCGAGTCCACGGAGGGCTCCACCCACGAAGGGTCCACGAAGAAGCAACCTTGTCTATTCCACCTTGGCCGTCGCCCACGAAGGACTTGCCTCACTAGCGGTAGATCTTCACGAAGTAGGCGATCTCCTTGCCCTTACAAACTCCTTGGTTCTACTCCACAATCTTGTCGGAGCCTCCCAAGTGACACCTAGCCAATCTAGGAGACACCACTCTCCAAGAAGTAACAAATGGTGCGTTGATGATGAACTCCTTGCTCTTGTGCTTCAAATGATAGTCTCCCCAACACTCAACTCTCTCTCATAGGATTTGGATCTGGTGAAAAGAAGATTTGAGTGGCAAGCAACTTGGGAAGGCTAGAGATCAAGATTCATATGGTAAGAATGGAATATCTTGGACTCAACACATGAGTAGGTGGTTTTCTCTCAGAAATGGTAAGTTGGAAGTGTAGGTTTGTTCTGATGGATCCCTCCACGAATGAAGATGAGGTGGAGGGGTATATATAGCCTCCACACAAAATCTAACCGTTACACACAATTTACCAAACTCGGTGGGACCAAATCAACAAACTCGGTCAAACCGATTTAGTAAACCTAGTGACCGTTAGGGTTTTTCGTGGGACCGACATGCAACTCGGTAGGACCAATATGGTTAGGGTTAGGGCATAACGTAATCTCGGTGAGACCGATTACACAAACTCGGTGAGATCGATTTTGGTAATTAGCTAACCAGAGAGTTGGTCAGGTAAACTCGGTGGGACCGATTTGGTCTTTTCGGTCAGACCAAAATGTTACAAAAGGGAAACAGAGAGTTTACATTGCAATCTCGGTGGGACCGATCACTCACTTCGGTTAGACCAAAACGTTACGAAGGGAAACAGAGAGATTACATTGCAATCTCAGTGGGACCGATCGCTCACTTCGGTTAGACCGAAACGTTACGAAGGGAAACAGAGAGATTACAATCCCATCTCGGTGAGACCGAGATCCCTATCGGTGAGACTGATTTGCCTAGGGTTTGTGGAAGTGGCTATGACATATGAACTCGGTGGTGCCGGATAGAAAGAATCAGTGTGACCGATTTTGGCTTTAGGATTAGGTCATATGAGGATGTGAAAAGTAGTTGAGGGTATTTGGAGCATATCACTAAGCACTTGAAGCAAGAGGCTCATTAAGCAACACCTCATCCCTCCTTGATAGTATTGGCTTTTCCTATAGACTCAATATGATCTTGGATCACTAAAATATAAAATGAAGAGTCTTGAGCTTTTGAGCTTGAGCCAATCCTTTGTCCTTGATATTTTGAGGGGTCCACTTTCATCATCCATGCCATTGCCATTCATTGAGCTTTCCTGAAATAATAGTCTTGGAATAGCATTAGCTCAATGAGCTATATGTTGTTATGAATTACCAAAACCACCTAGGGATAGTTGCAGTTTCAACCACTAAGGGAATCACAACATAATCATCAAAATATCAAACAAATATCAAATTTACATTATTACTTGCAACATGACTTATCCCGTGGCCTCAAGAACAAGGATAACTTCTCACAAATAATATTCATGCTCAAGATTAGAGGGGTATTAAATAGCATAATGGATCTGAACATATAATCTTCCACCAAATAAACCATCTAGCATCAACTACAGGATGTAATCAACACAACTAGTCACCCACAGGTACCAATCTAAGGTTCTGGTACAAAGATTGAACACAAGAGATGAACTAGGGTTTGAGATGAGATGGTGCTGTTGAAGATGTTGATGAAGATTGGCCTCCTAAAAATGAGAGGGTTGTTGGTGATGTCAATGGCTTCGATTTGCCCCTCCGGGAGGGAAGTTCCCCCGACGAAATCGCTCCGCCGGAGGGAAAGTGGTCCTGCCCAAGTTCTTCCTCGAGACGGTGGCGCTCCGTCCTAAAAGTCCTCTCCTTATTGTTTCTAGGTAAAAGACCTTATATACCATAAGATGGGCACCGGAGGTGGTCTGGGCTGCCCACCACCCTCCAGGGGGCGCCTGGAGGGGCTGGCGCGCCCTGATGTCTTGTGGGCACCAGGCAGCCCCCTTTGGTAGTTTTTCTCCAATATTTATTATATATTCCAAAATAATTCTCTGTAAAATTTTAGCTCATTTGGGGATGTGCCAAATAGGTATCTCTGACATAGCTTTTTCAGGTCCAGAATTCCAGCTGCCGGTATTCTCCCTCTTTGTGTAAACCTTTCATATTATGAGAGAAAAGGCATTAGAATTACTCCATAAAGTGTTATTTTGCATAAAAACATTATAAATAATAGTAGGAAAACATGATGCAAAATGGACGTATCACTCCTTGTTCTTGGAACACTTCATCCACACAAAACTTAACAAAACTTTCGCGAGATCCGTGGTGTAGCCCTTGCACTGCAGGATCTTCATTGTCTTCACGAAATTTCAGCCAAAAACGTCACCGTGTCAGCAGAAAAACGCTTTCATGGTAGCAGTTTTAACGAAAACATATTTCTATGAAAATTGCTTGCCGTGGCAACCTAAAAAAGCTGTCATGGGAGTAATTCAAAAACCACTATCGTGACATATGTTTCTTCATCTTTTCTTCTTCATCGTCTAATACATCTATTTTGCATCATTATTTCCTACTATAATATACTTTAATTTAATGTTACTAGCACATATGCCCGTGCATTGCAATGGGAGAGACATTTCTTTGTGAGAAGCAATGGGACAGATAATTGATGTGCCCAGGAAAAACGATCTCCTCAATGGTGTAATAGAGCGAGGAGTTGTGGTCTTCTCACGGTCATGTTTGTCCTGCGATATCTTGATAGTCGATGTGGCGGCAACCATCCTACTCATGCATTTTTTCCTTCGGGTCCACCTCCGTCATGTGGTTGTGTCTGCCATCTCATTTGGTAGTTATGCGGCGGTTGTGTCTGCCTCCTTATTTGGTAGCTATGCGGCGACCTTCGGGGCACGGTTGCTTCGATCACTGTCACGATGGCGTAACCAGATGGATTACTAATTGTAGCGCATAAATCCCATTTCATCAGCATAATTAGCGCATAACCAGATATCAATGACCCTTCTTTATTAGGGTTTATTCTCTTTGTTTTAGCACTCATGTGCCCATAATATTTTCATTCGAGCCAAACCAACATATTCTCTTTTATTGGCACTTACAACCTAGCACCCGCAATAATTTATGGAGTCCCTCCTTTTGCTCATGATTCTCGAGATAACTTCCTTATTTTGATATAAACTTCTTATTACTAGACAACCTATGTACATATACAAACTGGTGGGAATTTACTATATAGTTCCAAAGCGATACTATTCTCATCATAATTGAAAGATGGATGAGCTGGTTTTGTCCATCGACATAATACAGAAGGTCCATAGTTCAATTCCATCGGGGCTTAAATTTTTGTTGCTCATTCGTCTCACAGAAAAAGAAATGTGTGGGTAGGCCCAGTTCGTCCCACCTGAGCACTACTAGGGAAAAGGCTACTAGTAGCGCGGGTACCCGCGCTACTAGTATCGCGCTACAGCTAAAAGTTAGTAGTAGCGCGGGTAGCACCCATGCTACTACTAACTTTTTAGTAGTAGCGTGTGTGCCACCCGCGCTACTGCTATTACGGACCCGCGCTACTACTAACATAATAGTAGTAGCGTTTCTTGAGTACCAACGCTACTAGTATACTAAATACTAGTAGGGCACAATTTTTTCCCATGCTACTACTAACTTATTAGAAATTAAAAAAATAAAATCAACCAATTCCATTCTATCACACAGTTATCGTATCTACTATCACACAGTTCCTCATTATAGCCATAACTCATGCATAATTCTTATCCTTTATAGGCGTAAGAGTATAAACTGTGTGTGGCAGCTACCTAGGTAAGTGGTGCTTGCCATGCAAATTCAGAATTTTACCACTACTTCTAGATGCCAGAGAATGAGACACGTCAGTTGTTATGGTCCGATCAAAATATTGGATCACTCATCAATGTGCGGCGCCTGCCCGAACTAATCTCGCGACCTGCAGCTGCGACGAAACACACAGGGCAGCCTCGACGAGCCACACCTAACCGACGATAGCCGCCATTGTGACAGTGTGACGTCCCTCACCCTGGCCCTCAACTCCAGCAGGCATCGATCGATGTTGTCCTCGTGCCTCGCCACCAGCGGACGGAGGAAGCCATCGTACACATGCCTCGCACCCTGAAACCCGAAAACCTTTAAGATTCAGATTCAGAATTGGCCACATACCGAATCAAGTGTATCTAAATGTTGATCATCTCTCGGGCTCGGGGTGTCTAGTCGACTACTTACCCGTGTGCTGGGGTGTCGGAGATAGAGGACGAGCATCAGCTTCGCCTCTCCATACATCGGCAGCCACGACACCATCCGGTCCACGAATCTCTCGACGACCGTTAGCATCGCCACCAGAACCCTGCAACATTACCAACAGAGGTTCAAAAACTTCAGATTCTATAGGAGAACAACACAAAAAAACAACGCGATACATGTCGGTGCCAATGTGCTACAAATTTTTCCCGAGATTCTTATTTAAGCTGTAATGCACAACTGAACTACACACTGAAGTAGCACTTAGCTACTTCCATGACAAAAGATAACACAAAAGATTAGAAGCAATTCTGTTGTGTTGGAAGCCCTAAAAAGAAAAAAACACATACGAACCACATAAGGAATTAAGAGGCATAATTCTTCTGGTAATTTTCTATCTATCCATTTTTCTAAGTAGTCACGTCAATACCTTGATATCTTCCACATTTTCAAAGATAACAAAGTCCATGAATCTACTGTTTGAAGAGCATAGTGACTATACAAACTTGCAAATTGGGCTGGCCAAAAATTAAACATAGAGTGCATCTTCTCTAAACAGAGAGTGGTACTTGTTGAAGACAAACTGGACTGAAGTGATAAAAAAGGACACAATGTCATACATACAGTCTACCGATGCCAGACAGTGTCATACAGTCTACAAAATGACAACCAGTGGACTCTTTTAATCTGATAGTGTTTCTTGTAGAAGAAACAGTCAAGATAAATCAAGTCATGATTGAATATTGATTGAGGACTACCAATCCATATACATAAATGTATTGTTTCCGTTACTCAACAGGACATGCAGGTAGAAACCTGATATGATGCTTGATTTGGGCGAAAAAACCACAAACCCTTTTTTCCTCTAGAATAAAAGTACCTCCCAAGTGTTCAAAACCACCACAAATTCATCTTGTTGCATATATCAACCGGAATGGATCCTAGTGTGGTTAATGATAATTACAAACTTAGCCTATTCACAATTGATTATTAGCTAAATATAAGAGAACATTGCATGTTTCATCACAGTAATTGCTACAAAAAACTGAAAAACAAATGTTTCTACTATGTGGCATATCTGAACTTAAATATGCTATCCCCATGTACCTTTTGTTTGCAGGGATCCTCTGGTAGCATTGCAAAAGAGATAATACATTATGGCCTTGAATATACATATACGAATAGTAATCTGCCAAGTAAGAAAAGTATCATGTTATATAACATATACAATCAAGTGATATAACTGGACGGATCTCCATACCCATGGAGAAGACCGGACATTGGTGCTGCTGTTGGTGGCGTGCATTGTCCTTGTCCTGGTCCTGGTCATGGAGATAGACGGGGGTTAGAGAGGTAGGGAGAGATGGGGGAAGATGAGGGATTTGTACCCATGGATGCGCCTCATCTTGCCTGCAGATCCATGGCGAGCTCGCTCCGTGGGCTAGGGTTTCGGGTCCATGGCTCCGCCGCTGCCGCTGCCACTACGTGGTTGTGGAGGAGGATGGCTCCGCGGATCTGGGCGCCGACTGAGCAGCTCGAGCCAAGGACGAATCTGGCCGTAGGGGAGGAAGGGTCTCCATGGATGGATGATGAGGGCGTCCCACGGAGATGGCCGCAACCAACCGGAGCTTGTTGACTCGATCTGCAGCCTTTGGAGCGAAGAAGAGGTCGGGGGTCGCCAGCGGCAGATTTAAGGGAGAGAGTGGAGGTGGGCGGTGGCGAGGAGATCTGGGGGAGGAGATCGACCAAGGGGGTGGGGGCCACGAGAGAGAGAGTTTTTTCAGGGATTCGTGAGAGAGAGTTTGGCAGGATGGGGGTCGATCTTAGTAATAGCGTGGGTATATCAAAGTCGCTACAACTATTCGTTTAGTAGTAGCGCAGGTTTTAACATCCGCGTTATTACTATACCTAGTTTGGAGCCAACGCCCTGGGAACTTTAGTAGTAGCGCTTTTCTCAACTAGCGTGCTACTGCTAAACAGATATTAGTAGCGCAGTTTTGTAAAGGGCGCTACTGCTAATTAGCAGTAGCATCTGTTTTTAAACCGCGCTGCTGGTAAGTTTCTATGTATAAGGTTTTCCCTAGTAGTGGAGGTACAAACAAAAAAATTAAGGAACTATGAGCGGGTGGAACAAAACCTATATGTATATTTAATAGGAGGACCATCAATTTTTATGTACCCAAGCTGCTCTAGCTCAGTTGGCATTCACCTGAGGATGTGAATGCAGTGTCGCAAGTTCTATTCCTTACGGCCGACGAATATTTTTGGCTCCCTCGACGAGGATTGATGGGTCGGAGGCGGACATCCCAGTAGGGGAGTGCAGTTGAGGCCTAATACTGCCCGTGCGATGCAATTTTTTTCTTGGGCCAACTGCGTGGGGGCTACTATATGTCGTTAGTTGCGTAAAATAGCATGTGGGACACACATCAGTTTGTGTATGGCTCAACACACTGGCAGGCTCCAAGATGACCAATGTTTGTAAGGCACGCAAAAATCCAAAAAACAATGTGTTGAAGGATCAAAACCATATCCTCAAAGAACGACTATGTGCTGCTAGCCACTCAAAGAAACGAGTCCTATCAACAAATGGCTAGCTCGAACTGTTAAGAACATACTCCAAAGTCAGATTCGAAATAATTTTCGTTTTTTTAACATTAAAAAAATATAAATTGCTGAATATTCTTGGAAACATGAATAATTTTGAAAATCCCAATTTTTTTTAAAAATTCTTTACATTTTCATAAATACACAAGAAAATTTTACATGTTCGAAGTTCACAATTTTATTTGAAAACAAGAACCTTTGATAAAAATGTGAACATTTTTTGAATTTGTGTTGTTGAAATGAAACATATTTTAAACATTGAGAACAATTTTAGAAAATGATTTTTCTTTAAACTCGGAAATTATTTTAAATTTGCGAATAATTCACTAAAATAAAAAATTTCGTATTTGCAACATTTTTTAAATGCATTTTTTTGGAAAATCGTGAACAACATTGGAAAACGCAAAGAAAAAATGGAACATTTTTTAAAATTTTGAACCAATTTTTGAAGGACGTCGATAACTAGCACACGTGTGGCAGGAAAGGAGACGCACCACACGTCTCTAATGCAAAAAGATTGCCACGTCATCGCATGCATGCATGCGAGAATCTTTTCGGATTTTCAGTTTTTAAAATGTTTTATCTCTTGAATGAAAAATCCGATTGATGATCCATTTTCACCATTAAATCCCTCGCGACGAGATCTTCAAAACTAGATCTCATATCGATATATTTCGGCGAAATTGTTTTTTGGTGAAAAGTTGCCATGTCTATTGCACAAGGATTGTCATGATATTTACACTGAAGTTGCCATGATATGTTTCAACTATTTTTTTACATCTAAAAGTAAATTTTAACATATTATAAAACAGAGAATTAAGAAACTAGACTTTCCATGCACCATAACCTAAAATTGCCATGATACATGCACTTAAAATTGCCATGGTTCAATAAAAAAATATTTTCATGGTCAAAGTACGGGAATTGCCATCATCAATAAACTAAAATTGCCAGGATCTACAAAATAAAATTTCCACATGGCAACTTTAGTCTAAGCACTATGGCAACTATAGTGTAAACATCATGGCAACTTTTGGGCAAAAAAAAAAATTTCGTCGAAACATATCAACATGGGGTCTAGTTTTGAAGATCTCGTCGAGACGGATTTAATGGTGAAAACGGATTTTTAGTTCGCTTTTTTATTTAGGAGATAAAATATTTTTAATCCGAAAACAAAAAAGATTCCTGCTGATGTCATCTATTCATACGTGGCAAAATGAGTGGTGATGGAGGCGTGTGGGCGATCTGCAAATGCCCACACGTGTGGGCGTTAGTTTTTTCATTTTTGAATGAGAATAAAGATATAAAGTTCTACAAAACATGATAGTTTTTGGAATTCTGAACATTTCTAAAAAAATCCGTTTTTTCTAAAATTATGAATATTTTTGAAAATTATGAATTTTTGAAGAAAGGGATGAAAGAAAAATAAACTTGAAAGGAGAAAAGGCAAAATAATCAGGAAAGAAAAAGGGAAAGAAACGGAAAAACAAAATAGAAACATAATACAGGAAAAAAATGGTTCAGCCCAGCGTGGGCGTACTGTGCGAAGCTGCGACTATTTGACGCCACATGTGATTAATAGAGTTTTCCAGGTGGGCACGAAAATAAATGGGCTAACTTTGTTGGGCCACATTGCAGGCGGCCCAAGTACGAAATTCTGGCGTTTTTTGTTTTCTAATACACGAGCAAACATAAATTTAGTGCCACCTCGATAAAAATATTTTTGATGGTGAACGGATGAAAAAATCGGAGAAACACACCTTGCTTTATTAGTATATAGATATAGATATTTCACTTTATGGTGCAATTTTAATGCATTTTCTCTCTTAAAATGTAAGTTATACCAAGAGGGAGGGATTACCAATAGCTAGAATTCTGACCTGAAAAGGTAACAAAGGAGATAGAAATTCTCCGGAGGTCAAAACCAAGCATGGGTTTTTGAAGAATTATTTTGGAATATATATGAATTATGGAGCAAAAATATGCCAAAGGGGGTCCACAAGCCAGGGCAGGTGGCGCGGCCACCCCTTGGCCGTTGATGTCTACTACACGACCTTATTCTTGTATACTCATGTTGGGCCTCCAAGCGCAGACTTTTGTAGGACAGTAGCAAATTTCCCTCAAGTGGGTGACCTAAGGTTTATCAATCCATGGGAGGCGTAGGATGAAGGTGGCTCTCTCAAACAACCCTGCAACCAAATAACAAAAATTCTCTTGTGTCCCCAACTCACCAAATACAATGGTAAATTTTATAGGTGCACTATTTTGGCAAAGAGATGGTGATACAAATGTGGTAATGATAGCGAATATTGATTTTTGTATAAGGAACAATAAAAAACATCAAGGTAGCAAGTAAAAACTGAGCACAAACGGTATTGCAATGCTTGAAAATGAGGCCTAGGGTCCATACTTTCGCTAGTGCAATCTCTCAATAATGCTAATATAATTGGATTATATAACCATCCATCAACGTGAGATGAAGAATCACTCCAAAGTTCTTATCTAGCAGGAGAACATAAGATGAATTGTTTGTAGGGTACGAAACCACCTCAAAGTTATCCTTCCCGATCAATCTATCCAAAAGTTCGTACTAAAATAACACCAAGTTATCATTTCTGATCGATCTATCTAAGAGTTAATACTAAAAGAACACCATATGATACACATCAACCAACTCTAATGTCACCTAGACAGTCCAATGTCATTGGGAGTATCCATGAGTTGATTATACGATATGCATCAAACAATATAAGATTCATAATACTCAATCCAACACAAAGAACCTAGAAGAGTGCCCCAAGATTTCTACTGGAGAAACAAGGACGAAAATGTCCATCAACCCCTATGCATAGATTACCCCAATGTCACCTCTGGAATCCATGAGTTGAGTGCCAAAACATATATCAAGTGAATCAATATGATACCCCATTGTCACCAAATGTATTCAGAGTAAGACATACATCAAGTGCTCTCAAATCCATAAAAGTGTTCAATCCTAGAATAACAAAATCTCAAAGGGAAAACTCAATTCAGCACAACAAGATAGAGAGGGATAAACACCATATGATCCAACTATATTAACAAAGCTTGCGATACATCAAGATCATGCTAAATCAAGACCACGGGAGAGAAAGAGAGAGAGATTAAACACATAGAAACTAGTACAAACCCTCAGCCCTGAGTGTGGACTACTCCCTCCTCATCATGGTGGCCGCTGGGATGATGAAGTTGGCCTTCGGTGATGATTTCCCCCTCCGGCAGAGTGCCGTAATAGGGTCCTAAAAGTGCAACTAATCCCTGGGTGGTTTTGGAATTCATAACAACATATAGCTCATTGAACTAATATCCATTCAAGATAAATATTTCAGGAAGTTCAATGAATGGCATGGCGTGGACTAGAGATGTGGACCCTTCAAAATGCTAAGGACAAATATTTGTAAAAGCTCATGATTCTTCATCTTTATTTTATTGATCCAAGATAACATTGAGTCCATAGGAAAGCCAATACTATTAAAAGGGGATGGGGTGTTGATTAATGGTCTACTTGCTCAAATGCTTAGTGATATTACTCCAAAACCCTCGGCCACCTTCTCCATCCAAATATGTCAACCCAAAACTCCAACTCGGCCCCACCAATTTTTTCTTTTGGAGCCACCGAATTCATATGACATAGCAACAGCCAGAACCCCTAGCAGTTCAGTCTCACTGATACAGGTCTCAGTCTCACCGAGATGGCCTTGCCAATGCTCTGTGACTTGTTGCATTTATTACGGTCTCAGCGAGTTATGCAATCGGTCTCACCGAGTTGGCTTAACAGATTCTCTAATGCCTTACTGCTTCACTTTGGTCTCACCGAGTTGATGCAATTAGCGCCACCAAGATGACGTTTTCCCTAAGCCGTAGCACATCAGTCCTACCGAGTTGTTCCAGTTGGTCGCACCGAGATTCCTAATGTTCACATTTTTTAACAGATCAGTGCCACAGTTTAATCATTCGGTCTCATCGAGATGAGTCAAATGTGTGTAATGGTTGGATTTTGTGTGGAGGCTATATATACCCCTCCACCCTCCTCTCCATTTGTGAGAAAGCCATCAGAACATGCCTACACTTCACCATACATTTTCTTAGAGAGAACCACCTACTGATGCGGCTAGAAACGGAGTCGGTATTTCCCCAAAGAGGAAGGGATGATGAAGTACAACTACGGTAGGTATTTCCCACAGTTATGAAACCAAGGTATCAATCCAGTAGGAGGACCAATCAACACTATGTAAATGGTACCTGCACACAAAGAATAAATCCTCGCAACCCAACTTGTAAGAGGGGTTGTCAATCCCTCCTCGGTAAAAAGGTAGATTGGTTTATATAAGTTTGGATAAATAGATCTTCATAAAAAAACAAAATAAAATAAATAAAGAAAAAGTGCAACAAGTTATTTTTTGGTTTTTCAAATAATAGATCTAAAAACAATTGCGAATAAAAATAGATCAGAAAGCAATATGATAAAAGATAGACCCGAGGGCCGTCAATTTCACTAGTGGTTCCTCTCGAGAAAATAACATATATGGGTAAAAAAATTAATGTTGGGCAATTGATAGAATCGAACAATGATGACGATATCCAAGGCAATGATCAATATATAGGCATCACGTCCAAGATTAGTAGACCGACTCCTGCCTACATTTACTACTATTATTCCACACATCAACCACTATCCAGCATGCATCTAGTGTATTAAGTTCATGCAAAAATGGAGTAATGCAATAAGAACTATGACATGATGTAGACAAGATCTATTCATGTAGGAATGGACCCCATATTGTTATCCTTAATAGCAACAATACATGCGTGCCTTGCTGCCCCTTCTGTCACCGGGAGAGGACACCACAAGAACGAACCCATCACAAAGCACCTCTTCCCATGGCAAGAAAAATTGATCTAGTTAGACTAACTAAACGAACGATTTGAAGAAGAAATACGAGGCTATAAATAATAATGCATATAAGAGATCAAAGAAGACTCAAAAAATACTCATGGATATAGATCTGATCATAAACTCAAAGTTCATCGGATCCCAACAAACACACCGCGAAAAGGTTTACATCAAATATATCTCCAAGAGACCACTGTATTGAGAATCAAAATGAGAGAAGAAGCCATCTATCTAGTGCCTACGGACCCTTAGGTCTATGCTGGACTACTCACGCAACATCGAAGAGCCACCAATGAGGATGATGAACCCCTCTGTGATAGTATTAGATTGGATCTCGTGGTTCTGGACCTTGCGGTGGCTGGAATTGTGTTTCCTCGACTCCCCTAGGGTTTCTAGAATATTTGGGAATTTATAGGGCGAATAGGCAATGTAGGAGACCTCCGTGGGGCCCACAACCCACCGCGGCGCCTGGGCTCCCGGGGGCGCCCAAGTGTCTTGTGGTCCCCACGGGGATACCCTCTCGTGCTTTCGTGGCCCCCAAGGTGTCTTCTGGTCCAAAAAAATCTCCAAAAAGTTTCACCGCGTTTGGACTCCGTTTGGTACTGATATTCTGTGAAGTAAAAAACAAGCAAAAAACATCAACTACCACTGTGCACTATGTCAATAGGTTAGTCCCAAAAAATGATATAAAGTTTCTATAAAATGATTGTAAAACATCCAAGAATGATTATATAACAACACGGAACAATAAAAAGTTATAGATACGTTAGAGACGTATCACCTACCCATGTGTTGAGATCAAGATATTCCAATCCTGCAACAAGAATCTTGATTTCTAGCCTTCCCCAAGTTGCTTTCCACTCAAATAATATTTCCACCATAGCCAAATCAGAGGGAGAGTTGACTGTTGGGGAGACTATGATTTTAAGCACAAGATCAAGGAGTTCATCATCAACACACCATCTATTACCTTTTGGAGAGTGGTGTCTCCTAGATTGGTTAGGTGTCGCTTGGGAGCCTCCGTCAACATGTGGACTTGAACCAAGAAGTTTGTAAGGGCAAGGAGGTCGCCTACTTCATGAAGATCTACCCGAGTGAGGGAAGTCCTTCATCGTGATGGCTATGGTGGGATAGACAAGGTTGCTTCTTCATGGACCCTTCGTCGGTGGAGCCCTCCATGGACTCGCAATCGTTACCCTTCGTGCGTTGAAGTCTCCATCGATGTGGACGTACGATAGCACCACCTATCGGAACCACACCAAAAATCTCCGTGTCTCCATTGTGTTTGCCTTCTCAAACCATTCCCTTTACCTTCATATGCAATGTTTTACTTTCTGCTGTTATACTCTTAGAATTGCATGTGTAGGTTGATCGCTTGACTTGTGCTAATGGATAAAATCTACCCACAACTAAAATTGGGAAAGGGATATATTTTTATTTGGTCAAGCAGTCTAATCACCCCCTCTAGACATACTTTCGATCCTACAAGTGGTATCAGAGCTTTGGTCTCCATTTGCCTTGATTTCCGTAGCTTTTTGTGATCATAGCCTTGATTTCACTATCTAGGAGATTATGGCATCTAGCAAGGGAAATTATCACCATAGAGGTCCTTACTTTGATGGTACAAATTTTGCTAGTTGGAAGCATAAGATGAAAATGGATATTCTTGGCCATAACCTCATCGTTTGGGTTGTTGAGTGTATTGGCTTGCAAGGTGATTTCTTTGAGGATGGAAAAGAACCGGACCGCGAAGCAACAACGGAAGAAATGAAGATGTTGCAACACAATGCTCAAGCTTGCATATTCTCTTCAATGGATTGTGCCCCGAACAACTCAACAAAATCAGCCGCCTTGGGAATGCAAAGGAAATTTGGGATACTTTAGTTGATATGCACGAAGGTATCGAGTCCATCAAGGAATCCAAGTTGGATGTGCTTCAAAGTCAACTTCACAAATTCAAGATGAAGGATGGTGAAGGAGTCAGTGAAATGTACTCTAGGCTTGCTCTCATCACAATGAGATAGCCGGCTTAGGAAGTGAAGAGACAACCGACAAATTCATCATCAAGAAGATCCTAAGAGCCTTGGTTGGAAAATATGATACCGTGTGCACTTTGATCCAAATGATGCCCAATTACAAAGATCTCAAGCACACTAAAGTCATTGGTAGAATTGTTGCTCATGAGATGTCACTCAAGGATATGGAAGAGCTCCAAAACAACTCAAGTGGTGTGTACAAAGCCTCAAGCGATGCTCCTACATGAAGTGAGAATAAAGTCTCTAATGAAGAATTGAGCTTAATGGTGAAGAACTTCCACAAGTTCTACAAGAGTAGAAGTAAAGAGAGAAGCTCCAAGTCAAGATCCTACAATGACAAAAGATCTTCTAGTCATGATCGTAATTTATACAATTGTAGAAGACCCGAACACTACTCCAATGAGTATACGGCTCCCTACAAGAAAAGAGAACACTCACCAAAAAGGAGGAGTAGAAGAGATGAATCATCTACAAAAGAGAGAAAGAGTAGAGATGATCGTTATGAATGAACACCCTCTTGTAGAAGCAATGATTCAGAAAGGAAAGACAAGTCATCAAAGAGATACACAAGACGAAGACATCAATCACACTTTGGTGAATGGGTATTCGGTTTCAACCCCGACAACTACTCTGAGAGAAGCTATCACTCCGACTCTGACTATACTCAAGGTGAAGGTGTTGCCGGTCTTGCACTTGTGTCATCCAACTCCTGCGACATATTTGACTCACCAAATGAAGGAATTGGAAGATGCTTCATGGCTAAAGGCCCCAAGGCATCACACCCCGATTATGTTGATTTCAATAGTGATGAAGATGATTTTATAGGTGATGATGATTTACTTGTTGACGACACTAGTGATGAAAACTATGATGAACTTGCTAGTAATCATGCTAATCAAGATGAAACGAATGACAATGATAAGAAGGAGATTGAGTGTCTAACTAAAGAACTAAACACTCTTAAGTTAGCTCATGAAACAACTCTAGAGGATCATAGAGAGCTCTTAAAAACTCATGAGAAGCTATGCTTTGAGAAGCTGGATTTGGAGCAAGAGCATGGGTTCCTAAAAGCTATCAATGATGATCTTCGAAAGAAGAGTTTTCATATCTTGCCAAACGTCTCCTCTTGTTTATTTACATGCCACAAGGAAAATCTAACAACAAGAGCAAAAAAGATTCTTCCTCTAGTAGTAACAATAACCATGTTAAATCCAATACACTTGCTTCTAGTAGTTCTCTTCATTCCACTAATGATTCTCTTAAGCCAAGTTACACTTGAGCAAGAAAATAGCTTATTGAAGGGAATTATAGAGAAAGCTGTTTACAAGAGCCTTGCCGGGAGTAAGCATTTTGAGGAAATTCTACGCAAGCAAGGGAGACACCGGAAGAACCAAGGTGTTGGTTTTGAATGGAAGTTCGATGCCAACGGAGTTGAGTGGGAAGAAGAGCAATACCCCAAGAAAAAGTTTGTTCCTCAACAAGAGAAGTATTACCCCACTTCTTTCAAAGGAACACAAGCTCAAGATGATCTTCCGCCACAAGACCACAAGCTAAAAGGCAAGGACAAGCTTCAAGAAGAGGTTGACTCATTTGAAGAAGCTCCTAAGGCCATGGTCAAGTGGGTTCCCGAGACTACGTCAAGCTCTACATCATCAAGTTCACTACAACTCCAAGGATTCCCATTAAGTTGATGTGGATCCCAAAGAAGAAGAATTAGAGTGTTCTTGAGGGTGACTCCGCCAACATACTTCACTCATATTCATTTTGGCAAGGACTTTTGCAATCAACTTTCATATCTTGCACTAGTTCATGGAGTCACAAACCCTCTTGTTGGTAAGACAAGGGACAAGGTAACCTCATGCTTTCATGGACATTACCATATGAGAAATTCACTCTATGCCTATGCATATCCTTGTATGTTCCTTGTGGAACTAACCCATGTAGGTATTGAAAGTGCAACACTCCAATGGATTGCTCCAAAAGATCTACCTCAAAAATGAGCATCCACATCTTCACTATCTACAGGAAGTCATCATCGACAAAACCCAAGGTTAATTCATCCCTCTTAGGGGGAATATCTCATCTAGGGGGAGCTTTGCTCTAAAAAATTGAGCTAAAGCAACTCTAATGGCGTGAACACATTAATTCTTTATGTAAAAGTGGCAATCCCACTTGTGCTTAAACAATGAGTATGACCTACAATCAAATGTTCTCATTTGACTCCTCGGTCAATATACTCATATATAGATGACCTAGTCATCACCAATTTCTTGATAGATGCTAGAATTGTTTGTGCATGCTTTGACACATATTTCATTTGCTATCTTATTGTATGAGGATGTTGGTTTCATAATTTCTTCATCCGAGGACATCCATTTGTTGTTTTGATTATCTTGGTTTTTATTAGCCAAATGGATGGACAAGAATGCCTAAGAACCTTCTATAGCTATCTATGCTTTTCTCATCTCAAACTCTATCCATGCTACATCACAAAAATTGAACAAGTCTTTTTCCGACCCTCCGGGTGAGGAGCAATCGGAGTCGTCGATCCGTCAAGGAGTGCTTTCTAAAACCTTCTTGTGCATTTTGGTCAGACCAACTCACTCACACTCGGTCCCACCGAAAGCACTGGACTGATCTAGGTTTTCATCTCGGTGATACCTATTAGAATGACTCGGTCCCACCGAGTTGCACTAACTGCACACTGTTTTGCATCTCGGCACCACAGAAACATCCCATTTGGTGCCACCGACAACACATGGGCATATATTCGGTGGACCTGTATGGTTGAAAATCACTTCAAACCACTCGAGCCCGTGCCCCATTGCTGGTGCCCCTGGTCTCCGAATCATCACCATCTTTGCCTGTGCGCCTTCGCCATAGGTCTCCATCACCGTCAACAGGAATCTCCACCGTCGTTGTCGCCGGAGAGAATCGTCAACGAGTTAGGGTACGATTCAATCTCTTTGTGCTATCCCCTTTGGATTCTAATCACAAGGATAATGCCTAGAGTCTTACCACGTATGAGATCATTTTATCCAAAGAAAAGCTCCATTAGATTAGATTTGATGAAATTTTTTAGGGTTAGGTTTCCGCCGAGCTCATCTCGGACCGACCGAAATGAACCATTTAGTCTCACCGATTTTCCCTCGCCATTGCACTAAGTACAACTCAGTGCCACCGAAGTGTACTGATCGGTGAGACCGAAAGCAAAATCTTAGTGAAACCCTAGCATCTTGGAGTCACCGAACCACAACTTGATCTGACTGATCTTGCGTGTTTAGACTCTGTTAATGCTTCGGTGCCACATAGATTTTCGTATCGGTAGCTCCGAAATGCTTTCTGCAGAAAACTAAAACTAAAGTTTTGATTCAATTTTTTGAAAAATCATCTACTTTTTGTGATGCTCATCCACTCTGCTCATACCTATCTATTCACAGGGTCTATTTGCAATATGTGTAATGCAAGTGATAGCCAGAACAAGTCAGAAGAAGAGGTTAATCTCAGTGAGGGCACAAGCCCTAGTGGAAGCTATGATGAAGGCAGCAGAAGCACTCCAAGCAATCTGCCAAAAGCTGTCACAAGACAAAGGAAGAAGAGAACCTCAGAAAGTGAGGATGAGAATTTTGTTGTTGATGAGGAAGTAACCTCAAAGAAGAAAGTGCTCAAGAAATAGTATGGCACTACAACTGCTACTAAGCCAGGTCTCAAGAAGAAATACCATGCACAGAGTTCCAATGTCTATGTCCAGAAAGTCTACTCAAGAGACAATGACTTTCAATCTTGAACAATCAGATGATGATGAGGCTGCTATTGGAAAGAAGAATAAGAGAGCTAGGAAGACCACTGCCAGAGTGCTTGACAGACCTTCCATGATGGATGATGAAGAAGAGGAGGAAGATGAACCTGCTGCACCTCCTGCCAAATCTCAGAAGCTCATGGTAGATGCCATTAAGACATGTGCTTCTCCCTCCAAGCCCAAGCCCAAAGCTCCAGGTCCTGCACCTAAGGCTGTTGCACCTAAGAGAGCAACAAGGAACATCCCAGCTATTGAAAAGAACAAGGCCCCAGTGCCAGAAGTTCAGGAGGATGAAGAGCCACAAGTGCTTAGAAAGTTGAAGCCAAAGATTCCAAATCATGATGATGGGCATCCAGTGGCTGAAAACATGAAGCTCAGGAACGATAGTGGATTGAGAGCATGGAGGAAAATTGATCCTATTCTGCAAGGAGGAGAACAACTTGTGACTATCGTTTCCACACCCGATGACATCAAGAATTTTATGAGACGGTGTTGCTTGACAAGAAGCCCATCATAAGCAACATGAAATGGGTAGATTGGAAGTACACATATGCAAATGAAGATTACTTCCTCCATGTTCATGAGAGCTTCAGGCTTACAGGTGTTGATGCTTTTGTTCGACAAAAGCTTACAAAATGGAATGATGAGATGGTGATGCAGTTTTACTCCACAACACACTTTTATCCAGATGGTAAAACTGTGTGGATGATTGAGGGCACAAGATACCCGTCATCTATTTCTGAGTGGGCTACTCTCATCAATGCCCCAGAAGAAGGATAAAATGACATTGATGTTTGTGGAAAGCCCAGGATGCATCATAATACTATGGGACAGATGTACAAGCCCATTCTTGACAAGGCTTTGGAAACACACAAGTTTGGCTCCATATACTATTTTCTTGCTGGTTTGACCATGACAAATTACATTTTGAGGCACACCCTGTTGCCCAAGTCTGGAGATGAGAGGATGATTCGTGGCCACTCTGTCAACCTACTCCACTTGATTGATATTCCGCAGAAGTTCAAAGTCATGAGCCTGATTGTTGAGACAATCAAAAGGACAACTGCTGACCAGAAGATGTCATGTGGATATGCACAACACATCCGGATGCTTATCAACTCCAAGGTTGGTACAGGAACATATGTACTTGACAGAGAGCACCTTCCTCTTCAGCCAGATTTTGAAGATAATGAAGTGGTGATGTATGCTTCACATCCAAATTCAGTTGAGGCTCAAGAGAAGACAGAGGCAGCAGCAGCAGCAAAAGAAGCAAAGGCATCAAGGGCACCCAATGCATCAATAGTCAATGTCAAACCAAACCAAGACCAATTGACATATCTGCTAGAAGCAACACTGAGGATTCAGCAAAGTCTGTCCAACTTAGCCAAGAACCAGGAGAGCCTAGAGCGGATAGTTGAAGACAAAATGTATAATCTTGATGTCAAGGTCACAGAGATACAATCTATTGTGGAGAAGCTGAGAGATGATGTTCATGATGGCAATGAGGACACTACCACTGAGCAGTTTCACACAGTGCCAAGGGCACCCAGGTCCTCAAATGGGCCAGTAGCAGACATCGGGACTACACACTCTGCACCTGTAGCCACTGCCATAGTGCCACTCCCAGTGTCAACTCCACCAGCTCAGCAGACTTCAGCCGAGGCATTTTATCCAAAGAAAAGCTCCATTAGATTAGATTTGATGAAATTTTTTAGGGTTAGGTTTCCGCCGAGCTCATCTCGGACCGACCGAAATGAACCATTTAGTCTCACCGATTTTCCCTGGCCATTGCACTAAGTACAACTCAGTGCCACCGAAGTGTACTGATCGGTGAGACCGAAAGCAAAATCTTAGTGAAACCCTAGCATCTTGGAGTCACCGAACCACAACTTGATCTGACTGATCTTGCGTGTTTAGACTCTGTTAATGCTTCGGTGCCACATAGATTTTCGTATCGGTAGCTCCGAAATGCTTTCTGCAGAAAACTAAAACTAAAGTTTTGATTCAATTTTTTGAAAAATCATCTACTTTTTGTGATGCTCATCCACTCTGCTCATACCTATCTATTCACAGGGTCTATTTGCAATATGTGTAATGCAAGTGATAGCCAGAACAAGTCAGAAGAAGAGGTTAATCTCAGTGAGGGCACAAGCCCTAGTGGAAGCTATGATGAAGGCAGCAGAAGCACTCCAAGCAATCTGCCAAAAGCTGTCACAAGACAAAGGAAGAAGAGAACCTCAGAAAGTGAGGATGAGGATTTTGTTGTTGATGAGGAAGTAACCTCAAAGAAGAAAGTGCTCAAGAAATAGTATGGCACTACAACTGCTACTAAGCCAGGTCTCAAGAAGAAATACCATGCACAGAGTTCCAATGTCTATGTCCAGAAAGTCTACTCAAGAGACAATGACTTTCAATCTTGAACAATCAGATGATGATGAGGCTGCTATTGGAAAGAAGAATAAGAGAGCTAGGAAGACCACTGCCAGAGTGCTTGACAGACCTTCCATGATGGATGATGAAGAAGAGGAGGAAGATGAACCTGCTGCACCTCCTGCCAAATCTCAGAAGCTCATGGTAGATGCCATTAAGACATGTGCTTCTCCCTCCAAGCCCAAGCCCAAAGCTCCAGGTCCTGCACCTAAGGCTGTTGCACCTAAGAGAGCAACAAGGAACATCCCAGCTATTGAAAAGAACAAGGCCCCAGTGCCAGAAGTTCAGGAGGATGAAGAGCCACAAGTGCTTAGAAAGTTGAAGCCAAAGATTCCAAATCATGATGATGGGCATCCAGTGGCTGAAAACATGAAGCTCAGGAACGATAGTGGATTGAGAGCATGGAGGAAAATTGATCCTATTCTGCAAGGAGGAGAACAACTTGTGACTATTGTTTCCACACCCGATGACATCAAGAATTTTATGAGACGGTGTTGCTTGACAAGAAGCCCATCATAAGCAACATGAAATGGGTAGATTGGAAGTACACATATGCAAATGAAGATTACTTCCTCCATGTTCATGAGAGCTTCAGGCTTACAGGTGTTGATGCTTTTGTTCGACAAAAGCTTACAAAATGGAATGATGAGATGGTGATGCAGTTTTACTCCACAACACACTTTTATCCAGATGGTAAAACTGTGTGGATGATTGAGGGCACAAGATACCCGTCATCTATTTCTGAGTGGGCTACTCTCATCAATGCCCCAGAAGAAGGATAAAATGACATTGATGTTTGTGGAAAGCCCAGGATGCATCATAATACTATGGGACAGATGTACAAGCCCATTCTTGACAAGGCTTTGGAAACACACAAGTTTGGCTCCATATACTATTTTCTTGCTGGTTTGACCATGACAAATTACATTTTGAGGCACACCCTGTTGCCCAAGTCTGGAGATGAGAGGATGATTCGTGGCCACTCTGTCAACCTACTCCACTTGATTGATATTCCGCAGAAGTTCAAAGTCATGAGCCTGATTGTTGAGACAATCAAAAGGACAACTGCTGACCAGAAGATGTCATGTGGATATGCACAACACATCCGGATGCTTATCAACTCCAAGGTTGGTACAGGAACATATGTACTTGACAGAGAGCACCTTCCTCTTCAGCCAGATTTTGAAGATAATGAAGTGGTGATGTATGCTTCACATCCAAATTCAGTTGAGGCTCAAGAGAAGACAGAGGCAGCAGCAGCAGCAAAATAAGAAAAGGCATCAAGGGCACCCAATGCATCAATAGTCAATGTCAAACCAAACCAAGACCAATTGACATATCTGCTAGAAGCAACACTGAGGATTCAGCAAAGTCTGTCCAACTTAGCCAAGAACCAGGAGAGCCTAGAGCGGATAGTTGAAGACAAAATGTATAATCTTGATGTCAAGGTCACAGAGATACAATCTATTGTGGAGAAGCTGAGAGATGATGTTCATGATGGCAATGAGGACACTACCACTGAGCAGTTTCACACAGTGCCAAGGGCACCCAGGTCCTCAAATGGGCCAGTAGCAGACATCGGGACTACACACTCTGCACCTGTAGCCACTGCCACAGTGCCACTCCCAGTGTCAACTCCACCAGCTCAGCAGACTTCAGCCGAGGCATTTACAGAAGCAACTCTCTCAATGCTATCTACGCACATTGGAGCAACAAGCCAGAGGACCCCTTTAGGAGCTCCCAGAGATCGTGCCTAGAGTGTCGTATAGAACTATACTTTTTCAAGATTTTTGGTAACTTGCTGCCAAAGGGGGAGAAAATGTATAGATCATAGGCTTCAAGAGGGAGAGAGAGAGTGTGTGTCTCATTCTTTTGCTCATTGGTTTTATTGCCATTTGCTACTTCATCCGTTTGGTTTGTGCTACTTATTGTTTTATGCTCGTAAGATACTTTGTGTGGTTGTGTGATTGATCATACTATGCTTAATGTGTGATCTATGCCTATCTCTATGATTATCTATGTATGATCATTCACTTATATATTTGGTGATGCGTGCATGCTATTTCACTCTTATTATTTTGTGCGCTCCACAAAGATGTATGTGACATGGAAGAGTAACCCATATTCTAATCGATTGCGCATTTGCATTCAAACGCAAATTTTAAATAATGCACAAACTTAGGGGTAGTTCTTGCTTATCATATACTTCTCAAAGATACGCTATATTTCATTCATTTTATCATTTGTCGAAGCTTTGATCTATATGTTGTCATCAATTACCAAAAAGGGTGAGATTGAAAGTGCAACTAATCCTCGGGTGGTTTTGGTAATTGATACCAACATATAGCTCACTGAACTAATATCCATTCAAGATAAATATTTCAGGAAGTTCAATGAACGGGATGGCATGGACTAGAGATGTTGACCCCTCAAGACTCTTCATCTTTATTTTAGTGATCTACTTGCTCAAATGCTTAGTGATATTGCTCCATAGTAAAGCCAATAATATTAGAATGGGGTGAGGTGTTGCTTAATGGTCTACTTGCTCAAATGCTTAGTGATATTTCTCCAAAACCCGCAACCACTTTCTCCATCCAAATATGTCAAAGCCCTAAACTCCAACTTGGCCCCACCGAAATTTCCATCCGGAGCCACCGAGTTCATATGACATAGCCATAGCCAGAAACCCTAGCAGTTCGGTCTCACCGATACGGGTCTCGGTCTCACCAACATGGCCTCGCCAATGCTCTGTGACTTGTTGCATCCATTATGGTCTCACCGAGTTATGCAATCGATCTCACCGAGTTGGCTTGATAGATTTGCTGTTGCCTTATTACTTCACTTTGGTCTCACCAAGTTGATGCAATTGGCGCCACTGAGATGATGTGTACCCTAAGCCCTAGCACATCGGTCCCACCGAGTTGTTCCAGTCGATCCCACCGAGATTCCTAATGTTCACATTTTTTAATAGAGCGGTGCCACCGAGTTTAATCATTCGGTCCCACCGAGATGAGTCAAATGTGTGTAACGGTTGGATTTTGTGTGGAGGCTATATATACCTCTCCACCCTTCTCTCCATTTGTGAGAGAGCCATAAGAACGTGCCTACACTTCCACCATACATTTTTTGAGAGAGAACCACCTACTCATCTGCTCAGATCAAGATATTCCATTCCTACCACAAGTTGCCTTCCACTCAAAGTATCTTTCCACCATAGAAAAATCTGAGAGAGAGAGAGAGAGAGAGAGTTGAGTGTTCGGGAGACTATCATTTGAAGCACAAGAGCAAGGAGTTCATCATCAACAAACCATCTATTACCTTTTGGAGAGTGGTGTCTCCTAGATTGGTTAGGTGTCACTTGGGTGCCTCCGTCAAGATGTGGAGTTGAACCAAGAAGTTTGTAAGGGCAAGGAGATCCCCTACTTTGTGAAAATCTACCCGTGTGAGGCAAGTCCTTCGTGGCAATGGCCATGGTGGGATAGACAAGGTTACTTGTTCATGGATCCTTCATGAGTGGAGCCCTCTGTGGACTCACGCAGCCGTTACCCTTCGTGGGTTGAAGTCTCCATCAACGTGGATGTATGATAGAACCACCTATTGAAACCACGCTAAAAATCTTCGTGTCTCCATTGCGTTTGCCTTCTCAAGACCTTCCCTTTACCTTCATATGCAATGTTTTACTTTCCGCTGCTATACTCTTAGAATTGCATGTGTAGGTTGATCACTTGACTTGTGCTAATTGCTAACATCTCCCCACAAGTAAAATTGGGAAAAGGATATATTTTTATTTGGTCAAGTAGTCTAATCACTCCCTCTAGGCATACTTTCAATCCTATAGGTCCAGATTGGTTTTTTGTGGCTACAAAGGCTTGAGGCGGCGAAAATTCTGACTTAGGGTTATTTCTAGGGGTTTCTATATTTATTGAATTTTTTGGCATTCGTTTCACTCGAAGATGTGCTTCAAGGGGCCCACCACCCACCAACACATGAGCAAGGCCCCTTGCGCTCCCTGGTGGGTGGTGGACACCTCCTTCACCTTCTGGTCCTCCCATGAAGCTTCGAGTGCCTATTTTGTTCCAAAAAAATCGTCAAGAAGTTTCATTGCATTTGGAGAACTTCTATTTCTGCACAAAAAACAACACCATGGTAGTTCTGCTAAAAACAACATAAGTCTGGGTTAGTTCCATTCAGATCATACGAAAACCATATAAAATTGTTGTAAACATGGAATGAATATTTTGTCAGAATCCGGGATCCGCAAACCCAACAATGTTTGAACTCTAGGGTGTGTATGATGAACCTCACTTCACCGGGACGCTCTGCTCACTATGCCCATTGCTTGATCTCACTACACTCATGAGATTGCTGAGAAGGAAAGAACATGGAGATTTACCCTGGTTCCGGCCACCTTGCGGTGTAAAAGCTTTTGCTGGATTGGCCTCATGAGGAGGTTGTGGATGAACTAGTACAGTGGTCAGTAGCCTCGCGAGGGCTCTAGTTGTGAGGATGAATCAATCTAGGTGGCGATGAGCTGATGCCCCTCTACAGTGGAGGCTACTCCCTCTATAACGGCCTTGGTCCTCTTCCTTCATTGCACAGGCGGGAAGGGATCCCACAATGGCCAATTTTGAACAGGGATATGAAGTACATCTTATCCTAACGAAAGGTGGTTTCGCCTACAAAGATTGTGACCATGATGCAGCGATGGGCTTGGTGATGACATCCGTCCTACCGAGCTCATGGTCCTGGTCTTGTTGCACTAGAATGGAAACCTTTGGGGCCTTCCTCGGGAACCTGCACCTGCCCTTGCCTCCTTAGCCTCAAAGGAGAAACTGCCCCCTCTGCGCTTGTTGGCGCCCGCCTGACCTTGGTCGTCATGGCTCACGTCATCGTAGCCTCATGAGGCGGGGTACTTGCATAGAGATCTCCGCTACTCAAGAGGTAGGCTTGGGGAGCCACCCCCTAGGAGGTCTTGGCATTGTTTGCCTCGTGAGGCCAGGGGGCCTCCTGTGGGTCTTGTCTTGGATTCGTGGCGGCTGGGACGTACCGGGCCATCGATGAGCCCACGCGCTGGGCTGTAGGAAGGCAAATCTGGGTACCGCCGATCCTAGAACGCAAACAGTAGCCCCCTGGCCCAAGGGGCGCTCGACCTAGCACCAAGGCGATGGCATGGAGCAAAGGGCGAAACACGGGCCAGGCATGACGCGTGGCGCACGACGGGATGCGAACGCCTCCACTTCCTCACGTCGCCTCGGCAACCGCCCTCGCCAACAAATGGCTAGTGCATGCTGCAGGGCCATCATGGCCTCGAATGCGGGGGGACACCGGTTGGCCTCTGATCGCCTATAAATGGGCGAGGAAGATGACGCCCCCAGCCCGTCTTCATCTTCTTGTCTCCCCACACCGAGCCACCGATTCGACAGCCATGGTGCCAGTGAGGAGGTTCTCTGCCGCCGAGAAAGGGAAGGCCCCCCTGGAAGGACCAGGCTCATCTCCGCCCAAGAGGGCCCGTGGCCGCCCCCGCAAGTACAGCACAATGCCGGCGGTGGTCTCTCGAGGACGCGGGTGCACCCCCCGGGGGGTGGCGTAGCCTCCGAAAGTCATGGGAAGGGTCCTTGCCACAGAGACGGCTCTCATGGATTGCAGGGGAGGCGTACCCTCCACTTCAAGTATGGCTTGGCGGCAATGATCTTCGTCAAGGTCTTCAAGGAAGACAACATGCACTTGGGGTGCTGCCCGGAGGGTGCCAACAGCGACAACGACCACCTCCTCGCCGATGATGGCCACCACGACGACGGCATCCTCAGCGATGAACTTGCCCTTGGCGACGGCCGCAACACCTCTAGCAGTAGTGGCGCCTCCTCCGGGGGGAAGCTCGAGCGACGACGACTACGATGAGCCGCCACATCACCGCACCCGAACCAAGGAGGACGACAAGCCGCCATGCCACCATGCCTCCGTCAAGGAGGAGGAGGACTCTGAATGAGCTTGGGCACCACCGGAGCCAGGCCTCATGGGTGGCGGTCGTCGGGAGGCCACCTTTTTCCTTTGTTTTTTATTTCCTGCATTAAGAACCATGAAGAGCCCCGTGGGGGCGTGTAATGAACTATGGCGCTTGTGCCTTTATGTTAGCGTTTTCTGTTTCATATTTTAGCATTTATATTGCTACCAATTGAATGGTTTCTGCCCGGCATGACTAGGATAACTTAGCTTGGTGTGCTCGTGGTGGGTTCCTGTGTTGCAGGGGCGCACTCCATCAGGGCTTTCGGTCCTATGCACGCGTCTTGTTCCCGTAATGATGCGGATGGGGCGCTGAGGTAGGTTGGAGAACTTGTCGGGGGCTTCCTCCTTGCGGACCAGATGGCTCCAGAGCCTCGAGGAGCTCGCCGCTCGTGAGGCCTCTAGGGGACTCTTGAGGGGTTAGGGCCTCCAGAGGAGTCTCCCCCTGGCATCGCACCCCGCGAAGACGCCACAACGTACTTCATGTACGGTTTCTTGACGACGAGCCAAAGCATTGCCATTCTTTCTTCACTCATCCTTCTCTGATGACCACCTTGGTCCAGAGCCCCCGAGCGAAGGTCTATCGTCACTGGTATGTTGAGTCGTGATGCCCTGCAAGGTCAGGAGATGAACACTCATGAGGCCAGGGGTCTGAGGCAATGTGTGCCTGTTGGCTCGCTCGAGAGCATCACGCGAGGATCAGAATGCCAAAGCCTTGGCGAGGTGTGCGCATGGGTAGTCCCATGGTTGCCTGGCGTGGGCTAGCTTAGGCGTACAGACCATGCTCAACTCCCGCTCGCGGAATGCATGGGAGGGAGCGACGGGCAACTGCCGCGCCTCCTAAAAACGAGGCTCAAGAGAGAAAATGTTGCGAGGAGAAAAATTCCTACCCCTTTTCAAATAAATACGCAAAAACTTCAAAGTTCATTCCAAGAAGTGGCAAATTTGGTTACAAGAGCAAGCAAAGAAACAGATGCATCCGGTGCCTATACTAGTCTTCTACTCTTCCCACTAGCATGAAGCATGGGGCCTCCACTAGGCGTGGGCATAGTCGCTGTAAGACCGTGTCGTCCAGCAGCGCAAAACATGGGGCTTCCACTTATGCATGGGCGGTAGCCCCCACGGGGCCGTGGAGCGATGCACTAGGAGACTCCGGGGCATGTACAAGCCCACTCATTATTACATGAGAGTGTCACGGGCGGAACTTGCAGAGATGGTGGATGTTCCATGCATTTTGGACAGGGACCCCGTCATGCGTCTCTAGGCGCGAGGCGCGAGGCTTGGAGATGTGGGCGACCCTGAACGGGCCCTCCCACATGGCCATGAGCTTGTGGAGCCCTTCCCTAGAGAGGACCCTCCTCAGGATGAGGTCTCTGACCTCGAGAGTCCGGGGGCAGATGTTGCAGCAATGGTAGCGCCGCAGCTCCTGCTGGTACCTTGCGACATGGATGGAGGCTTGGCGACGGGCGTCCTCCTCGAGCACGAGATCAGTTCCCCTCATGGCATTCTGATGTGCCTCGTCAAATGCCAAGACTCGCGAGGAACGATGCTTGACCTCGTGTGGAGGATCGCCTCAGCCCCGTATACGAGGAAGAATGGGGTCTCGCTTGTGGGCTTAGTCGCGGTGGTGCGGACGGGCGACAAACCGGGCTGAAGCTCACCCAGCCAACCCTCTGCCGCAGGCCTCCAACTTCTTCTTGAAGCTCCTCGTCTTGAGGCCCCTCAGGAGCTCCACATTGGCATGCTCAGCCTGGTCGTCTGCATGTGTGCCACCGAAGCATCACATATCTGCTTTCCAAGGTTAGCACAATATGCTCTGAAGAGGTTGCTTGTGAACTGGGAGCTATTGTTAATAATGATACGGTTGGGGACACCGAACCGGCTCACAAGGCTCTTGATGAATTTCACGGCCGAGCCGACGGGGATGGTGCACACGGGCTCCACCTCCACCCACTTGGTGAAGTTGTCGATGGTGACATAGAGGAAGCGGTAACCACCAGCTGCCCATGGAAGGGGCCCAATATATCCACCTCCCAGACCGAGAAGGGCCATGAGAGCGGGATGGGAGGGAGACCTTGCGCGGGCTGATGAATCTTCTTGGCATGGAACTGGCATGCCTCGCAGGACAGGACCAGCTCGGTGGTGTCGTGGAGAGCCGTAGGCCAGTAGAACCCGCTACAGAACACCTTTCCCTCAAGGGTTCTTAACAAGGAGTGGTGCCCCCAATCCCCACCATGGATGTCGGCCAACAACCTGTGCCCCTGCTCCTCGGATATGCACTACAACAAGACATTGTTGGGGCGCCTGCGATACAACTCGCACCTTGCAAGCAGTATGCAGTCGCCTGGCAAGCCATGCATCCTGTGTCCTCCTTCTCTGGTAAGGCAGCGCTGAGTAGGTACGCCTTGAATTCCTTGGTCCAGTCACCTGCCTGAGGTTCCAGCGCCACGAGCCGGTGGGCTCCTGAGGTTGGGCCGTAGGCTGCGGTGCCCGAGGGCGGGGCCTGCAGTAGTTCTTCCTGGAGTAGCGTCGGGCCTGCAGCTGGGGGCGCGGCCAACTGCTTGAAGACCCACTGCTCGAAGATGCTAGGATTCTGACGCTCGTGGCAGGATGCCCTCTTGGCGATGTCATCTGCTTCCACTAAAAAAAAATACACTTCGGTGATGATACATGTTTGTCACAGTAGGTCGCATTTTTTGTCATGCATGTACATCCATGACAATTTTACGACAGAATCAAGATAGTCATACCTGTGTTGTCGTAGAAGTGTTCCATGACATTACGAAAATTATCATCACGGAAGTGTCCACTTCCATGACGATCAATCGCGCGTCACAGAAGTGCTTTCGTTTAGGGTGACCAACATGTGGCATCCACCATAACGGAACGCCGTTAAGCTATCGGGTCAGGTTTTGGATCCGATAACCCGTTAACAGCCCCGACCAATGGGGATTTTTCACGTGTAAAATCATCATTGGCTGGAGGAAACACGTGTCAGCTCATCGTTGGGACAGATGTCATCCACTCATTGGACAGAAGGCGCCTATGATACATCAACAAGTGGCAGGGCCCATCAAGTTTAAATGGGCCGGCCCAACTAAAGGCCCACAAGATTTTGCAGACCACAATGGGCTGGCCCAGCTAAAGGCCCATGAGATTTTGCGGACCATAATGGGCTGGCCCAGCTAAAGGCCCACAAGATTTCGCGGGCCATAATGGGCCGGCCCAGGTAAAGGCCCACAAGATTTTTGTGTGCCATAATGGGCCGGCCCAGGTAAAGGCCCACAAAATTCTTGCGAATCATAATGGGCCGGACCAGCTAAAGGCCCATGAAATTTCGCCGACATTGATGGGCCGGCCCAGCTGTAGGCCCACAAGATTTTGAGGACCCTAGTAGGCGGCCCATTAACTGGCTGCCGTGTTTTGGGCCAAATACCGACCCATATTTGATCCGGTCCATTAATGGCCTGCCATGTTCCGGGCCTAATAATGGCCCATATGAGATCCGCCCCATTAAAAGCCTCCCACTTTCTGGGCCAAATCACGGCCCAGATCAGGCCCGACCCTTTAAGAGGCTTTGGGCTCAATTATGGCCCATATCAGATTCGGCCCGTTAACTGGACGCTATGCTTTTGGGCCCACTTGCTAAACGCCCATTTAGTAATTCGGCCTGATATTAGTTTCGGCATGTTAAGGGCCCGTTTAACATTTCGGCCCTATGTTAATTTCGGCCTGTTAAAAGCCAGTCATATAGTTGGGCCTAACTACGGCCCGGTTTGCATCCGGCCTGCTCGCAGTCGATATCTGATTGGGCCAAACAAGGACCGAGACAACTTTGGCCTGTTAAAAGCCCGTGATTTGATTCGCACAATCATGGGTCGGGGTCCATTTAGGGCTGCTTCTGGCCCATGAGCTATTCGGCACGTTTCAGGCCCAACCTACTTCGCAGCCTCCTAAAAGCACATTGAGTTTTCTTGCGTAAAGAGGGCCGGGGGTTACTCGGCCTATTAAAGGCCCGAATCTACTAGTGGGCCAGTTTGACGGGGCCCATGATGCGGATCATACATCGTGATTGCATGATGGCCCGATTATGTACCATAATTTTATGGTTTGGCCGGTTTACTGCGAAGACAGGATATATATATATAGTAAAATAACTGCAGCACCGTGAATAAGAAAAAAACCTAGACTATACAATAAAGAAATTATGACATATTACATCCACTGGGCATCAAAGTTCGCCACTATGATAATAAAGCACAAGCAGGCAGCAGATTACATACACTGGGCATCAAAGATTGCCACCAGTGCAAATAAACACACCGAGAAAATAATATACAAAACCGACATCACTTCAATAGAGTTCAAGAAAGGTTAGCCCTGCTGGGGAGCTGCAGTGCAAGCAGCTGAGCAAGATGATGAGGCTGCGCTTGTTCAACCCTTATATCTTCCTCACTCTGAAAGATAAACAAGCAGACAGATGACAGGTTTTGCACATAAAAGTATCAGTGTTGACAATTCATCACATTTCTTACTGATGAATAAAGTGACATAGTTTAAAACTGCATTAACACAATATGGTATTGTTCAGGTCAAGACATGGCAGGAAATGACATTGTGTGCTATCAATTTATCCCATTTCAGATTGGCAAATAAAGAGACGGTTTAAATAATAGTAGAATGATATGACATTGTTCATAGTTAAGACATTGCAGAATATGACATTGTGCTATAGTGGTAGGTTCACCACACCACCGGATTACGGATGAAGAACAGAAGCATACATGCAGTGCAAAAGAAGATCAATTGCTCTGTATAGTTTAATTTCCATGGTATGAAGAAGGAACTTGGTTGTACAACTGAAAACTTAAATTGAGAAGGACAAACTTTTGTTATGAACTACATAATAAACTTTAAACATGCAATTTGATGCAAACACCAAAAATAAATAGCTGTTGCAGTCATGCCTAACCAAATATACACAACAAAGTTTGAAGTCTTGAGAAGGACAAACTTACATTACTGGTGAAGACAGGCTCTATAAAGCCCTTGTCCATGCTGATGGGGGGGGCAATTCAAGAAGGTTAGCACAGAATCTTCTTCATAAGCATTGCCTTTATTCTTCATTTTGTTAAGAGTAAATATAGATGTGATAATATACGAAAAAATGGAGAATATTTAAGATAAGATGAAGAGTGATGCTACATAACCAAGTAGCTATCAATGTATGTGCAGCGATACAGGCAAAAGGCACAGCCAAGAGCAATGCACAACTAAACTTCTTTAGTACCAACCTTATGGTAAGAGTAAATATAGATTTGATGTGTAGAAAATGGAGGGAAAAGGAAAATAAGTTGCAGAGTGATGGTACATGACTAACTACCTGTCAATATAAGTACACTAATAAAGGACAGCATGTACTTACAAGAACAATGCAGAGCTAAAAAAATTCATAGGCATTGGATATATTCTACACTAATGTAACCATTCATACAGATCAGATAATTTGGAGGGAACAATTAATAAGCAAGCTATCATGCATACTGCTGTCACATAATGAACCAGGTATGTATGCAAGTACAGCGATACAGGACAACAGGTACTAATAAGAGCAAAGCAGTGGGCAGCATATTTGCGATATCCTGCCGTTCTTTTCAAACAGGGATTCTTCTTCGAGCAGATTTCCTGCAAAAAAGATCCATAAGGCACATGCGGAAAAGTAGAAGTTCAAATTGTCACGTGATTTCATAGACAATACCTCATCCTGGGAACGAGACTAGTGCATAACAAGGTTTTTCCATTCAATGTCTTCTAAATTTAGCACATGAGACTTCACCGGAAATTCGTTTATAGACTTGCCATCAAAGTGTGATTTCCTCAGGTAACACCGATACTACTGCAATGCTTCCTTGAAAAGCACAAGCAAGCTTTGCTCGTCATGACTATCCAGATTGACCCTCGCCTAGTTACAACAATGTAATGTAAATCATTGATGTGTTCGATCAGCAGAAAACAGGAAAATAATAACCATGAATAATAGCACTTACACGTAAGTTGGACAGGAAGATGTGAAAATGGTGTTTGTCTTCACTATAATCTTCCCATGACGGGAATATATGCACATAGTCCCTAACAACATTGAAAGCATTGTCTTTTAAACTGGGAATAAATGGAATGGGGTTCCAATCTATAGGAATTGGCCGTCTCTGCAGTTGGGATATGTCTTCGGCCGGTGGACTTCTTGTACTTTTTGCTGGAGTGGGATTTTTCTGTGGTACGGCTTGTGCTATGGCAAATGAAATCAGTATACCTTTTGCTGGAGTGCAGGTCCTGTGTGGTGGGGCTAGTAGTGTGGCCAGTGAAGTATGGGTACAGTCTGCTGGAGTCGGTCCTACGTTTTGTGTCACTAGTTGTCACGCTCAATATGCGACCCTATCCTCAAGGAACTCGAGGGTCCCACCAAGGATAGAAGCGCATACTGGAGACGCTTTTGCAAGGTGGATATCATTACATCATACCATTACATAATAGTTGGGGATACATACAAGAGGCATAGAATGCCACACGAATACAACATCATCATACATAACAGCAACATCTGACTATGGATGAAACACAAACAGAAACTCAAATGACATCCACCCTACTAGCCCAGGCTGCTGACCAGGAACCTATCCCCTGATCAAAGAAGAAGCAGAAGAAGAACTCCAAAACAAGTAACATCGCTCTCGCGTCAAGATCACCGCATTACCTGTACCTGCAACTGTTGTTGTAGTAATCTGTGAGTCACGAGGACTCAGCAATCCCATTACCATGGGTATCAAGACTAGCAAATCTTAATGGGTAAGGAAGGGGTAAAGTGGTGAGGTTGCAGCAGCGACTAAGCATATATGGTGGCTAACATACGCAAATAAGAGCGAGAAGAGAAACAAACGGAACGGTCATGAAGCTAGCAATGATCAAGAAGAGATCCTGAACTCCTACTTACGTCAAACATAACCCAAAAACCGTGTTTACTTCCCGGACTCCGTCGAGAAGAGACAATCACGGCTACACACGCGGTTGATGCGTTTTAATTAAGTTAAGTGTCAAGTTCTCTACAACCAGACGTTAACAAATTCCCGTCTGCCACATAACTGCGGGCACGGCTTTCGAAAGATAATACCCTACAGGGGTGTCCCAACTTAGCTCATCACAAGCTCTCACGGTCAACGAAGGATATACCTTCTCCCAGGAAGACCCGATTAGTCTCGGAATCCCGGTTTACAAGACATTTCGACAATGGTAAAACAAGACCAACATAGCCGCCCGATGTGCCGACAAATCCCGATCGGAGTCGCACGTATCTCGTTCTCGGGGCACACCGGATAAGTCAAGCTACGAGTAAAACCAACCCTCAAGTTTCCCCGAGGTGGCCCCGCAGGTTGCTCGGTTCGGACCAACACTCGAAGGAGCACTGTCCCGGGGGGGGGATAAAATAAAGATGACCCTCAGGCTAGCGAAAACGCAAGGGAAAAGGTATAGGTGGCAAATGGTAAAACCAAGGTTGGGCCTTGCTGGAGGAGTTTTATTCAAGGTGAACTATCAAGTGGGTCCCGTAAATCACCCAACTGCGTAAGGAACACATAATCAAGGAACATAACACCGGTATGACGAAATCTAGGGTGGCAAGAGTGGAACAAAACACCAGGCATAAGGCCGAGCCTTCCACCCTTTTCCAAGTATATAGGTGCATTAATTAAACAAGAGATATTGTGATATCCCAAAATATCCATGTTCAAACCAGGAACAAACGTTATCTTCACCTGCAACTAGCAACGCTATAAGAGGGGCTGAGCAAAGCGGTAACATAGCCAAACAACGGTTTGCTAGGAATGGTGAAAAGGTTAGAGGCTGACGTGGCAATTTGGGAGGCTTGATGAACAAGAGATAGGTAGCGCAGCAAAGCGATAGAACGAAGCAACTAGCATAGCAATGATAGTAGTGAGATCCAGAGTAACGGTCATCTTGCTTGAAATCCCGCTAGGAAGAAGGACGAGTCCATGAAGAAGATGAAGCCACGAAGACGAACCAAGCGTAGATGAACGAATCCTCACGATCGCAATGAAACAGGAACTAATGAGAAGGAGCACAATCGGAAAGAAGCAAACAACAAGGTAAACACACAACACATAAACATGGCATGATGCACAAACAAGTATGATGCATGTCCGGTTTAATGAGGCATGGCATGGCAAAGTGCAACAAACAATACTACAAGTTAAGTGGAGATCAATATGCAACGAGTTGGATATTGACAAAACACCACATTGACATATTTAGTTTAATATCGTTTAAGCTATCAAACAATATTAAATGTGGTTAAACATGGCAAGAGGTGTAACATAAAGAAACTAACTATTTAGGCTAGCTTAAATGAGGCCAGAACAACAAACAACAATTCCGGAAAATCCCCATGTGCATATTTTAGATTTGGTACTGTTCTGCCCTAAAACATATTTTAATGTTGCTAAGCAGTAAAACAAAGTGCACCATGTTAAACTAGGCATTTTTCCACCCCATTTACATATAAAGTTTATTTAAAATGGAGCTACGGTTATTTAGTTATGAAATAAAACATTTTCACATGGCATATTAGCAAATTTAAACAAACATCAAGTTAAACATTTTTAACATGGATAAAAGTTGCATATTATGAAACTAGACGAAATTATAAGCATTTTACATATATAAATTATTTACATAAGATGCACAGTTGTGGTGTTATTAAATGCATGATGTATGAGGGTTTTTCTGTAAAACTGTTAATTCACTGGATAATGGCTAAAATCACAGATCTGTAAAAAAAACAAATCGGGCCAAAATCTGCTGGGGAGCTGGGCTTGGGGTGGCTCACCATGGGCTAAGCCCGGTCGGTGGAGAGATGAGGCCGGCAGGCGTGCTGCTGGGCCTGGCGACGCGGTCAACGCGAGCGCTGCTCGTGCGCTCGCTCTCCTGTTCGATGCAGCGAGCTGCGGGCGGCGCCTGGAGTAGAGCTCCGACAAGCGGGCGAAGGGGCAGTGAGGCGAGCGCCTAGGGGTATGGAGCTCCGACAGCAGGGCTGGATCGAACGAGGGAGGGGCGCGGTCAACGCGCTCGTTCTCGAGCTGAAAGCATAGCAGAGGCGCTGGCGGCTAGGAACTAGTGAAGGCTCCGGCAAGCGAGGATGGGGCGGCAACAACATGGCATCCGGTCAGGAAGGGTCGTGGCTGGAGGAGTCCGGACGGACCTGGAGGCAGCCGTCAGCGAGCTTGGCTCCTACGGACCTGGCGGTTCGGGGACTTGGCGAGGCGGAGGGAGGCAAACACGGCAGCGGCAGCGTCGAAGCCTTGTCTATGGAGGCAGAGAGGGACAGAGAGATTAGAAATAGAGAGGAAAAGAGAGATGGTCAAGGGAGTGGCTACACTGGCCTGGTTTGGTCGCCTGTGGCACTCGGCGGGAGGAAGGTCCGGTGAAGGAGAAGAAGACTGCAGGGGCGAAGCTGCTTGGGGGTGGCGGACTGGATCGAGGAATGCAGGGGGTGTGCTGGTTGGTGGCTTTGATTTCTGGCGGGAGAAGTGGCTTGGGGTCGAGGACGAGCTCCTCGCTCGAGGCAGGGAAGGATGGGGCTGCCTGGCGTTGCGGGATTGGGGCTCCCCTGCTCGAGCTCCTCGGGCGCGTGCTCGCCCACGAGAGCGAGAGAAGGCTGGGCCTCGGGAACAGAGGAGGTGGTCGGAGGTGGGAGAGGATCTGGATCGGGTGCGCTCTGGTTGGTCTGATGCTGAAAACGAGGGAGGGAGAGAGGCTGGCTAGTTGGGGATGGATCCCGAGGGGATTTTGTGGAGTGGCGGCGGCAGCGGAAGATTTGATGCATGGATGGGACTAGGGTTAGGCAGTTTATATAAGTAGGGGACTAGGGTTGGGATTAACTCGGTACGTCCGATCAAAATTCGGGCGGTCGAGAAAAAATAGGCTAGGGGTCCAAATAAGAAAACGGAGATGTTTTATAGATGTTTGGGGATGATCTGGATCCAACGGTCAAGACAACCCCGGTCAGGTCTGGGAGAAGTTTTCGGACTAGGTTGCGGAGGTGGTCGGTGGCTGTGCAGAGAGGCTCAAACGGTCGGACAACAAATGAACAGTTGGTCCCTAAAGGGATACCAAAGGCAAGGGGGGAACACGGCAACTATGAACGGATGCAAGCTTTATGAAAACATGCCGATGCAATGCGCATGATGCTATGAGATGAAATGCATGACATGAACAAAATGCAAAACAAAGACAAAACCCAACCACTGAGAAAATAGCATAACACATAGCCGGAAATGACACGAGTTGGAGTTACAAATATGGAAAGTTACATCCGGGGTGTTACAACACTCCAGCACTACAAGAGGATCTCGTCCCAAGATCTAGGACTGAAAGAACTCCGGATATTCAGAACGGAGGTGATCCTCGCGCTCCTAGGTGGCTTCTCTGTCGGAATGGTGTGACCACTTCACTTTCAGGAATTTGAGTGACTTGTTGCGAGTATTGCGCTCGGTTTCTTCAAGAATAGCAACGGGGTGCTCATGATAAGAGAGATCTTCTTGGAGGTCAATTTCTTCGAAGTTGATAGTGCACTCAGGAGTCCTGAAGCACTTGCGAAGCTGTGACACGTGAAACACATCGTGCACGTTCGCGAAGTTGGACGGAAGCTCAAGTTGATAGGCGAGATCGCCTCTTTTGCCAATGATCTTGAAAGGACCCACGTATCTAGGGGCAAGCTTCCCTTTGATACCGAAGCGACGAGTGCCTTTCATTGGAGAGACGCGGAGGTAGACATGGTCTCCGATTTCAAAAGCCACATCACGGTGCTTGTCATCATAATAGCTCTTCTAGCACGATTGCGTGGCCTTGATATTCTCACGAATGACTTTCCACATTTCTTAGGCTTCTGTGATCAAGTCGTTGCCAAGAAGTTGGCGTTCACCTGTATCGGACCAATTGAGAGGAGTACGACACTTTCTGCCATAAAGAATTTCGAATGGGGCCTTGCCCGAACTCGCTTGGAAGCTGTTGTTGTAGGAGAACTCGGCATATGGAAGACAATCTTCCCACTTCATACCGAAGGAAATGACACAAGCCCTGAGCATATCTTCAAGGAGTTGATTGACTCGCTCAACTTGGCCACTTGTTTGAGGATGGAAAGTTGTGCTGAAACAAATGTTGGTGCCCATGGCCTTCTGAAAGGAGTCCCAGAACTTAGAGGTGAAAATGCTTCCACGGTCTGAAGAAATCAATTGTGGAATGCCATGCAAGGAGACAATCCTGGAGGTGTATATCTCTGCCAACTGAGCTGTTGTGATAGATTCTTTGATTGGAAGGAAATGATCCACTTTAGTAAGCTTTTCAATGACAACGAAAATAGCATCATTCCCACGCTTGGACTTAGGAAATCCAGTCATGAAGTCCATCTCGATATGGTCAAACTTCCATTCTGGAATAGCAAGAGGTTGGAGGAGACCATCTGGTTGTTGGTGTTCTACTTTCACCCTTCTGCAGACGTCACATTCATTCACGAATTGAGCAATTTCTCGCTTCATTCGAGTCCACCAATACGACTGCTTGAGGTCATGGTACATCTTCGTACTTCCAGGATGAATGGATAGAGGAGAATTGTGTGCCTCGTTCATGATGACTTTTCTCCGATCGCCTTTAGGAACCACAATACGATCCTCGAAGAAAAGAGTATCTTTGTCATCAATGTGGAAGCACTTGTATTTGGAAATGCCCTTGTTGATACCACGTTTCACCTTTTTCACCATGGTATCCAGGAGTTGTGCCTCACGAATTTGGTCTTCCAAAGTAGGAGAGACTATGAGGTTGGCAAGAAAGCCTTGAGGAACAACTTGAAGATTCAGTTTGCGGAAAGCTTCACAGAGATCCGGTTGAAACGGCTTGATGATTAAGCTGTTGCAATAAGCCTTCCTACTCAAAGCATCTGCAATCACATTCGCCTTGCCTGGAGTATATTCATTACTTGGATTGTACTCTTGAATCATTTTGACCCATCAAGTTTGCCTGAGGTTGAGGTTGGGTTGAGTGAAGATATACTTGAGGCTCTTGTGATCGGTGAATATGTCCACCTTCCTTCCCAACAAGAGATGTCTCCATGTTATCAATGCATGGACAACTGCCGCCAACTCAAGATCATGAGTGGGGTAGTTCTTTTCGTTGGGCTTCAACTGGCGAGAGATATAGGCCACAACTTTCTTCTCTTGCATTAACACAGCACCGAGACCTTGAAGAGAAGCATCACAGAAAACTTCGAATGGCTTGGATTCATCAGGGGAGTCAAGACAGGAGCTGAGACAAGCTTCTCTTTGAGGGTGTTGAAAGCAACGTCACAATCAGGAGACCAGACATACATGACATGCTTCTGGAGGAGGTTGGAAAGAGGCTTTGCAATCTTAGAGAAATTCTCAACGAATCTTCGGCAATAGCTTGCAAGACCAAGAAAACTGCGGAGCTGCTTGACATTCTGAGGAGGTTCCCAATTCACAATTGCAGACACCTTCTCAGGATTAATAGCAATGCCCTTGGTGTCAGGACCCCGATCCTGAGTCACACCGATCTAGCATGTAACACATCATATCATTTTGCGGCCTCACGCACGGTATTCCCACGGGTGCCACCTTACCTGGTCCGGGACCGTTTGCGCCTTTTGGCTCACGTATATGATAGTGCCGCTAGCATCCATATGACAAAGAACACGGGCTGACATGGCTAGTCGTGAACCCAAAGTGGCACTAACTTACAGGGACAGGCATACATGACCCAAAAACGAACGTGTCGGTCATCAGCGAATGAATCCGGGCTGTAGAAACTAGGCTAGCAGGACTCCGGTAACCGGGCTGTAGCAGGCTAACAGGACTCCGGTATTCATCGTGTGACATTTCCCCGAAGGGACAGACACAGGAACGAAGAAGGACACATGCCGGCCAGCCTAAGTGTTCCGGAGCAGTAGCAAGCTACCATGGCTCAGTGGAAACACTAGGAGACATTTCCCGGTAAGAGAGGCTACTAAGGATAAGCAACTAGATAGTCAGATCCCACACATACCAAGCATTTCAATAACATACACACAATATGCTCGATATGTGCAAATACAACATGGCATCACAACATGACTCTATGACTCAAGTATTTGTTCAATAGGCTCCGAGGAGCGAGATATTACAAACATGGGTCTCATGACCCAACACTCAGAGCATACAAGTCAAAGCACAAGCGGAAGCTTAACATGTCTGAGTATAGACGTCTACAAATGAAAAAGGCTGAGAAGCCTGACTATCTACCAGATCCTGCCGAGGGCACAAGATCGTAGCTGAGGTAACAAGCTAAACGTCGAAGTCCACGCGGTACTACTAGCGAGACTAAAGTCTCTCTGCAAAAACATAAATTAAGCAACGTGAGTACAAATGTACCCAGCAAGACTTACACCAGATCTAACTACATATGCATCATTATCAACAAAGGGGATGGTGGGGTTTAACTGCAGCAAGCCAGCTTTGACTCGGTGGCTATCCTGTACTACGACTGCAAGTAACTCTTTTGAGGTGGCGCACACGAGTCCACATATTCACCATATCAATACACCACTATGGATCCGCTCCCGTCTCCCTACGAGAACGCCATCCATAGCACTCACGCTTATCTTGCGCATTTTAGAGTATCCACTTTCACTTGTATATGAACTGTACAGGCAACCCAGAAGTCCTTTACCGCGGACACGGCTATTCGAATAGATCATATTAACCCTGCAGGGGTGTACTTCTTCACACACGCTCTCACCACTTACCGCCGTTTACACGACATGTACTCGGCAACCTTCAAGCGGAAGCCCAGCGAGGGTGTCGGCCACGATCTGACTAACCACACAAGTCTCTCGTCCAGGTTTATCGCCTATTCGGGTTCCATCCGCAAGGAGATCCGGCCGGGGTGTCGCTCACGGCCCCAAACAATGTGTGCAGGGTTCCCAAGCCCACCATCCGGGTGCCACTTGGTACACCGGGCAACTGTGCCTAGTCTGTCCCAAGTCCACCTGTACCGGGTGCCACTTGGTAGACTACTAACACTACCTACAAACACCAGAAACTAGTTGCAACTCCTGGACAGAGATCATGTTGATTAATAAGTCGAGAGAGTCAATTAAGGATCCCAATGTGTGGTAGTAGATGTTCATGGATCACAAACACAGGACTCAGTTCCTGAGGACGGCTGCAATGAGACAACCCACCATGTACTCCTACATGGCCTCTCACCGCTACCTTTACCAAATCGTGTTCACACACTTAGCTCTCAACAGTAGGACATGTTCACACACCTCCAATTCATCCCCGATGAATCAGACCTGACTCAACTCTAAGCTGTAGCAGGCATGACAAACAAGCATGAATGAGTAGGCACATCAGGCCTCAGACAACTCCTACTCATGCTAGTGGGTTTCATCTATTTACTGTGGCAATGACAGGTCATGCAAAGGAAAGGGGTTCAGCTACCGCAGCAAGTAACAAATATGTTGTTGTTGTCCTAATGCAGTAAAAGAGAGCAGGAGCGAGAGAGTGGGATTGTATCGGAATGAACAAGGGGGTTTTGCTTGCGTGGCACTTCTGAAGATAATATAGCTCTTCATCGGTGTCATCGAACTCATCGTCGGTACGTCGTCTACTGATAGGGGACAAACACCGGCAACAGAGAAGGAACACAATCAATGCAATGCAACAATATGATGCATGAGTGTGACATGGCAATATGCTGTGGTTTGAGCTAATGCAACTAGCAACCAGATTAAATGAAGTTGGTTTGAATCCAAGATTCAAATTGAACTCCATATGTGGATATTTAAATGCCATTAATATGATTTGTGCTAAACAACAGCTATAATTTGTTCTAACATGCATGAAAATGGTACAGATGGATAGATTGGATTTTTCTGATCATTTTTCATATATAATTTATTTCATTTGGACTTACGGTTGAATTTCTATGATTTTTAGAAGTTTATACTATTTTCTAGAATTTCCTGGATTTATTTTAAATCCAGAAAATTGTTAATTGTGTCAGCATGACGTCGGGGTGACGTCAGCAGAGTCAACAGGGCTGCCAGGGTCAAACCTGACATGTAGGACACATCAATCAGTGACTCAGGGGTTAATTAAGGTTAAAACTAATCGTAACCAAAACTAATAATGGCCTGGGGCCCATATGTCAGTGAGAGAGGGGTTTAATTAGCAGGGTCATCAGTGGCTAATGACGGCGCCACGTCACCAGCCGCCGGAGTTAGACGCCGGCGACCTCAAGCCGCGGCGGAAGGTCGCCGGAGCGGCGCTACGGGCGGCAATGGGTCAAGCCAAGGGCACTAGGGGGTTGCCCTCGCTCGTCCGCATCCAGGGGAGGCACCGGCTGGTCGCGGGGCGATCTGTAGTAGCGGCGGAGGCAAGTTGGACGGCGGCCGGAGTTCGGCCAGGTCCGGCTCGGCGCTAGGGTGCATGGTAGGTCTAACTGGTGGGCGCACCCGACTCCTGGGGGTGTGCTGAGCATGGGGCAACGCTCGGACGCGAGTGGCAGCAGCTGTGGCTGCGGCGGCGCCATGGAAGGCGGCAGCAAGCTCTCGGGCGCGGCAACGCTAGTGCTAGAGGGCGAGTTAGACTGCGGGGAGAGAGGGAAAAGGTGTAGGAGCTCACAAGGGGTCGGGAGAGAAGCTCGGTGGGCTCGGGGAAGCTTCTGCGACGGCGAATTGACGACGGCGATCTCCGGGCACCAGAGATGAAGACGACGATGCTGCGGTCGACTGGGGCCTCCTTTAGTCGCGTGCGTCGGGTGTGTGGCTCCACGGGGTTAGGGCGGAGCTCAGGGATGCATAGAGGGAGCAAGGGGGTGGCTGTGGCCGCGGTAAACGGCGTCGGCAGCGACGAGCTCCGCTCGATGGGGAAGAGAGAGGGATCCAGGGGAAAAGTGAGGGTGAGGGAGAGAGCGAGGAGGGTCCAGGAGGTGTCGTGGCGTCTGCAATGGCGTCGCGGAAGGGGGCAGGCAGGCAGCTGCGTGCCGGCACGCGCGGGTGTCGTGCTCGGCTTGCCTCTGCCAGTAGGCAGAGGTTGAAGACAGGTATGCCCCTGGTGGGCTGGGCCGCACAGTAGTGGGCATCTGGGCTGTAGGTAAGCGCCAGGTAGTCCTTCTCTCTCTCTCTCTATCTCTTTTATTTTTTTAGTTTTCTATTTCTTCTGTAGCTTTAGGGCTTTATTTAAAATACCAGAACAAACCCAAAAATCAAGGAACTGCTCATGGATACTGTTTAGAATATTACCAACAGCAAACATTTTAGTTCATGACTATTTGGACATTTAAAATATTTTATAGCATTTAAATGCCCAAATGCCAATAGAGTATGATTTAATCCAGAGCCCAAATATATCATGGAAAAATGTGCATCACCTCTGGTTACTGTTTCCAGCATTTTCCAAGAATGATGAACATTTTTGGAAGCCATTTGGATTTCTGGAAATATTTTGGTTGAACCTAGTGAATTCCTTTAATGCTAGGGTTTAGGCAATCCCCATTTCAAGTTTCTTTCAAAGTTTAAACATGATGCACATATGAAGTTAGCCTAGTGCATGTCCAGAAGCTAGGGATGTGACAACTCACCCCTACTAAACAAGAATCTCGTCCCGAGATTCAAGCATAGGGTAGAATAAAGGGGAAACGCAACTAACGCAAGCTTCACGACCCAGGTTGCACTTGAAATGAACGTTGATTCAATCACCATCTTGTCTCGTTGTCTTGCTCTGAGAACCCCAGCCAACATGACAAAGAGAGGATAGGGAAAAAATGTAAAAGGATCAATCTTATTGAAGGTTGAACAACTTAGGATGAACTCAGGGAATGAGACATAGCAACATCTCTCAAACCGATACACGAAGCACACATCTAGAGGAATGGAGTGGAACGGATGACGAAGGTTCACTAGGTAGACACCAATTCCACACTTAAGAGGGTGGTGAATGGTTGTCAACGTAGCGAGGAGTTGAATTGCCATGATACCATAACGAGACATTTTGGAGGAGGTGACTCGTGGAATCATCCCTTAAGTGGCAAGAAGAATTACCTTTGATTCAGAGATCATTGAAACTCTTTGTACCAGCCTAAGGCAAATCTCGAGTGATCGTTTGGAGGGGTTCGGTAGAATGGCATACCCGGATTAGAATGGATGGTGTGGATTATGTCGGGGAAACTGATCCTCGAACACCTATGGAGCCGGCGGACCGGGCCCCTTTCGGTTCGGCGGGGGGCGGTGATCACACGAAGAGCAGATCTAGGCGAAGCACACAAGCAGTTTACCCAGCTTCGAAGCTCTCCGGAGAGATAACACTCCTACTGCTGCTTGTCTGGTTCTATTCTATTCTTGCTCTAGCGCGAGAGCGTAGTGTCTTTCTGGGTTACGAATGAGTCGAACCGAACCGAACCCGAACCCCCTCTATGTTGCGCATGGGCCTCCTTTTATACGCTAAAGGGGTCACCGACAGGTGGCAACGCAGAGAAGGGTACAAATGTAAAAAGTGGGGTGGTTGGTACAGTTACTTGTACAGTGCACCCTACCTAACCGTGACGGCAAGGGACAAGGGCATTAAAGGCCCGTCTGAGTCGCCCAAACAGTGCAGAAAAGGACCGTTAGGGGCGCCACCGTTCGCCACGACGACGATCTTGTCAGCTTCGCATGCCACTGCGCGCCGCTGGCTGCACAGCCTCCCGCCACGCGCGCCTGGAGAGGCCCCCAGAGCGACACCTTGGTGGATGCGCTGGAGCGTGGGCACAGAGTGGCCGCCTGCCGCGGCAAGCGCCTTTCCGCTGTTGTTATCTTGTCGGGTCCGGAAGCTTGTCGCTCACCGGGCCTCGAGGTACCTTGTTTGGTCTTCCCGGCAAGCTCCTCTTGCCGGGGCCTTGTTGCCTTGCCGGAGCGCGTGGCGCGTCGCGGCAAGTTCTTTGGAGTGCCTCGGTTGGCCTTCCCGGCAAGCTCCTCTTGCCGGGGCCTTGTCTCCTGAGCTTAAATACTTTGTTCTTGAATGGCTCCAAGGGAACCATGGAGGATCTTGGCGTTCGCCCGACAAGCCTTGCCGTGGGGTGCTGCAACTACCTGTGCACAAGTTCGGGGTACTAGGGTACCCCTATTCTAGTACACCGACAGGAGCCCCCGGGCCTGGGCCAGACACGGTGCCGAGCGCTGTTGGGCCAGGCCCAAGACAGGGCACGGGCACACGCGGACTGGGCCACACCGAATCTCGCTCCTTATCCACCGCGCTCTCCCATAACGGCACGCGTTGAATGAGCCATCGTGTGAGAGATCGTGGGTGGTTGTTTATTCGGAAGGGTGAAACGTCCGCCCCGTCCCTCTTTATAAGCAGAGGAAACAGGGGCAGTTCGTTCCCCCTCGCTGGTTGCTGCTACTCCATCTTCAAGAACCTCCGCCGCTCCCCCCTTCTTCTCGAAGCCGAGAGAGCAGCGCTCCGCCCCCCATTGCCACCAGCATCACCACGCCGTCGACCTCCCTCACCACCTCCGCCATGGCCCCGAAAGCCAACAAGGGAAAGGGCGTGAAGTCGGCCGAGGCGCAGCGGCTTGCAGTGCTGCGGAAGGAGCGGGCGATCTTCTCCCCTCAGCTCGGCGTGCAGGAGCTGAGGCAGTACTTCTACCTCTTTTGGGCGACGGAGACGCGTGCGCATCCACGCACAAGGGTACTCCTGGCCGTTGCTTCGGAGCTGGCTCCAAATGGGTACCCATTCTTCGCGCTATTCTTCTATTGCGGGCTCTGCCCGCCCTTCTCGGAGTTCTTCTGCGATATCATGAACACATACGGCTTCCGCCTCCTTGACTTCACCCCCAACGCCGTTCTGACCATGGCAGTTTTCGCACATTTGTGCGAAAACTTTGTCGGAGTCCACCCTAGTGTTACCCTTTTCCGCCACTACTTCATACCTCGGGTAGAGAGAGGAGAGCCGCTTGCCGGAGGGATCGCCTGGATCTCGAGAGTCGGCAAGAAGGAGGCGTACTTGGAGGGTGAGCTCCGCAGCAAGTGGGATGAGTGGAGAGCGGAGTGGTGCTGGATTGTCGAGGAGAATCCGGAGCCCTTCACCGCCATGCGCCAAACTCCAATAGTGCGCGGCAATGACTAGAGCAACGTGGCCCCGGAAGACGACAGGCTGAAGATCGCCATTACTAGGATCCTTCGCCTCAGGCTTGCCGGGCTCACTGTAGGCGCTGTAGGCGCAGATTTCCTCCGCCGCCGCATCGCCCCCCTGCAGGAGAGGGGGAGGCCCGCCTGGGAATTCAAGAACTCGGCGAACATCATGAGGCTGCGGCCGGGCCTCAACTACAACTTCACCGTCTTGGAGCTGGATGCAATGCTCCTGGAGTTGTTCAAACGCGACCCCCAGCACCCATTCACGCTGCCGAGGGGCGTTGTCCCATTATGCAACAATTCTTCGCTTGACCGGATCCGCGTCATGATGCCGTTGTGTGATTCACACGGAATCGTTCCAACTTGGCAAGAGCCTGCAGATGACGTCGTGCAAGCGTTCTTCGACAACTTGGAAGAAGTGCCGGTCCACGCTGACGAGCAGAAGAGCCTCACCCGTGACACCACCGACGAGGAGCTGCAGCGCATCACCACTAGGGCGGAAGAGGTTGCAGCCACAGCTGCCGCGGGTGTGTTTGGGTTCACTGTGGAGGAGGCGGAGGCTGCGGAGGCGGCAAACCTTGCCGAGCGCACGGAGTTCATTGGCGAGGAGGAGCCTGCCGGTTCCGAAGCCGAGCCGAGTGAGGCCGGCGAGGAGGAGCCCGAGCCTTCAGAAAACTTGCCGCAGGCGAAGCCCCCGGCCCCGCCAAGAAGGCGCCTTCGCAGGGCCGGGGACGCAGTGGGGCGGCAGCCGGGTCAACAGCCGCCGAGCCATGCGACGCGCTCTACCGCGGCAAGCAATGTTGCCGCGGGAGCGCCTCACGCAACAGCGGCAACTGGAGCGGGATCTTCCCGGGCCACCGCCACCGCCCCCGCCAAGCGGGCAAGGGATCCTACTCCTCCGCCTCGCCGCACCAGAGGAGGGCCGGACATCGATCTTTCCGCGCTCAGCTCCGACGAGGAGGAAGAAGAATAAGTTTCTTTGGTGCTCTTGTATTTCTTCAATCTTGCTATTTATATCTTGTATTTGACTTGCTCCAATCTGGACTCCTTTCTTTTCAGGACGCTGGCCCAGAGAGCGGCGAAGAGGGCCACGGCCACGGTGATTGTCATCGAGGATGACCCCATTGTGTCAGCAGGAGGTGGATCCGAGACCACCTTGACGGACCCGGCAATCACTCCTCAAAGCAGCCCCCAGCGCAGCCCCCAGCGTAAGTTCATAGTTTAGACTTCTGCTGCCGGGCACGCTTGAGTGCTTTTTCCTTTGTTGATATCTTGCTTGTTGATTTGTGTAGGAGCAGAGCAGCCACATCAGGAGCGCCCGGAAGCTGGTCCCGAAGTGCCATCTGCTTCGACTACGCCGCCAAGGGAGGGGTTCCCGGTAAGGGAGCGCTCTCCCGCAAGGGAGAACTCTTCGGCAAGGGACAGCACCGTCGATCCTGCGGCGACCGAGACCGCAACTGCAGATCTTGGCGCAGGTAATTCACTTGTCCAAAAACTTTCCCTTGGGTTCTTCTTCTTCTGATTTTCTTCTCTTGGATTTTTGATTGATTTTTCCCCCTTCTTCGTTCTTCAGACTCCTCTGCTACTGAGCCAATGGAGACAAAGGGCGCCGGCGAGGAAAGGGCCGGTGCTGATGAGACCGCTGGCGAGGAGGCCGCCAGGGCTGCCGCTGCAGAAGCCGGCGAGGGGTCGGGCGATCGCACTGACGACCCTGAGGCCGCAGGAGCGCCAGGCGCTGCGCCGACCGCCGATCCCTCTGCCGCTTCTGCGGAGCCGGGCTCCGAGGAGCCCCAGCCCGGCGCCTACTTGAAGGTCGGCGACAATATCTTCATCAAGCTACCTTGGGCGTCGAGCTCCAGGGCGCCGGTCGAGGGGGAAACTTTCGACGGGGAGGTGCTCGCCTCTGCTGGACTGTTGTTGGTCGACGCGCCCAGCAATAGCAGCGGCGAGCCTGAGGAGGAGCAGCTGCTGTGGAAGCTGCTGTCACTCTACTGCGCCCGGCAAGCCAAGCTGGCTTCCCGGGAAGCGCTTGTCGCGAAGGCGGGAGTTGACATGGAGAAGCACGCGGAGGAGCTCCGGGGCCACAATCGAGAAGCTCTCTGGTCCCTGGCGCAGGAGCGGGAGCGACTCGACGAGGAGCGCACAGCCTTCCTTCTCGAGAAGGCCGAAGCTGAGGAGGAGCAAAGGCTGGCCGCCGAGAAGCAGTCCGCGCGGGAAGGTGAACTAGTGCAGCGGAAGGCCAACCTCGACAGCTACGAGGAAGAGCTCGCCGAGCGCGAGCAAGCACTTGGCGGGGCACTCAAGGAGGCAAAGGACGCCGCGGAAATTGCAGAGGCCGCCAAGAAAGAGCTGGAGGAGAAGGTGGCGCAGCTGGAGGCCAATATTGGGAAGAGCGGCGAGGAGCTTGCCGCGCTCAAGCGTGAGCGTGAGAAGGATGCTGCCGCCCACGGTGAGCTGCAAGGTCTTCTCGCTGAGAGGGGCAAGGAGCTCAGCGCCGCCAAGGAATCCAAAGCAGACCTGGAGCTGAAGCTGGCCACGCTGACGCAGATGCTGGAGGCCGCCAAGGAGCGGGAGAAGACCTTGTCGGAGAAGGTCAAGGCTGACGCGGCGCTGCTGGAGAGCATTGCAGTTACCCAGAACTTGTTCAGAGACACTGTGGAGCACTGGACCGAGGGTCTGGTGAACATCGCCGCAGTCATCAACGAGGAGCTGGCGTAGCTGGGGATGGAGGACTTTGGGTATCCTTCCGACGAGAGTCTTCAACCCAGCGCCAAGCTCAGCCTGTTCTTCAAGGGCGTGGCGACGACACTCCAGCGGCTTCGGGAGAGGATCCCGAAGCAGCTGGCCGACGAGTCGCGCAAAATCTGCACCGGGGTTCTCCAGAAGGTGCTGATGAAGGTGGCCTTCCGCAATCCAGGCCTCAGCTTCACCAACGTCCACAGGTCCTTGCCGCCTGACGCCGATCTGGATGCACTCAAGGCCCTTGTCACACCCATTGTGGACAAGGTGAGCGAGATCAAGAGGGTCGAGGGCGGACGCGTAGACTAGGCCGTCCATTTCTTCTTTTCCCTTGCCGCTGCTAATCATGTTATGAAAACATTCTGTTAGAGCTGCGACAAGTTATCTTGTAATATAACTTTATTTCTGTTATCAATTGCTATGTTATTTCCTCTACTAGATTCCTTCCTTTGTATGTTTTTACCCTACGCTTCTAGGGAACTTGTCGGCGCAGGCACCCGAGCCGCGAGCGCTGAGTGCGGAACTTCAGCAGCCTGCTGGCGGTGCTGCTTCCGACAAGAAACCTTGTCGCGACTAGATGCAGCACACTTAAGCTGTTGAGCGGACTCGAAACAAAGTAAGGGCGCAACTAGCCACAAGTTGGTTCCTCCGCGCACAGGTTTTCCATACAAAGCATGGTCGTTCGAGGAAGATAACTCAAAAATTTAAAAACTGATTGCTCAAACTTTGGCAACTTATCTTTTCTGTCGTTTGCTTTCCGGCAAGGCAAGACTTCGCTTGAACGACGCCTGGTCCATACCACAATCTTCTCCTTCCCCCCCGGCAAACATGTGTGCGAGGGAACCTTCTTTTCCTTTGTTGAAAAAGAAGAAAGAAGAGAAAATAACGATATGGAGCCCTTCGGCTCGTTACTGCTTACCGGATGTAGGTGCTGCACAAAGTGTCAGATAACGCATGCGAGAAAGAAACTAATGCATGAAATGGACAAGTTGTGCGGAGCACATGGGGTTCTTTTTATGCACAGGATCTGCGCCCGGCTTTGTACAAAGGATTACATGCAACAGCGGCAAGACTTGTACAAAAGGTGGTTGCCGGAACGGGGTTCCGGCAACCGCGCCATACGGGAAAAACTTACGAAGATGTTCTATGTTCCAGGAGTTGCTCACCGGAATGCCATCTTCGGTCTCAAGGCGGACAGTGCCGGGCCTTGTGACTCGTCTCACCCGGTAAGGGCCTTCCCACTTCGGCGTCAACTTGTTGGAATTCTTGGCGGAGTGAACACGCCGAAGAACAAGGTCACCTTCCTCGAAGCTTCTGGCCTTAACTTTGCGACTATGGTAGCGGCGCAAAGCTTGCTGGTATCGAGCAGCTCGTACAGCAGCCTGAAGACGATCTTCCTCAAGGAGCAGCGCGTCGTCTTGTCGCAGCTGTTCTTGCTCAAACTCATCATAAGCGAGCACTCGAGGCAATCCGTATACGAGTTCCGTGGGGAGAACTGCCTCTGCTCCGTAGACTAGAGAGAAAGGTGTCTGGCCAGTGGCTCGATTTGGCGTCGTTCTGATCGACCAAAGAACCACCGGCAGCTCCTCGATCCAGTTTCTTCCGCACTTGTGCAGCCTGTCGAAAGTTCTGGTCTTGAGCCCGCGCAACACTTCAGCATTTGCCCTCTCTGCTTGACCGTTGCTTCTCGGATGAGCAACAGAAGCGAAGCAGACTTTGGCGCCAAGGTCTTGGACGTACTGCATGAAGGTGCGGCTCGTGAATTGCATGCCGTTGTCGGTGATGATCCTGTTAGGGATCCCGAAACGGCAAACAATTGACCTGAAGAACTTGACTGCTGACTGTGCTGTCACCTTCCTCACTGGCTGCACTTCCGGCCACTTTGTGAACTTGTCGATTGCGACGTACAAGTACTCAAAGCCCCCGACAGCTCGGGGGAAAAGGCCGAGGATATCGAGCCCCCAGACCGAAAATGGCTAGGATAAAGGGATCGTCTGGAGAGTTTGAGCTGGCTGGTGTATCTGTTTGGAGTGGAACTGGCACGCTTCACACTTGGTTACTTGTGCAGTTGCATCCTGGAGGGCTGTCGGCCAAAAGAAGCCTTGCCGGAAAGCTTTGCCGGCAAGTGCCCTTGCGCCTATGTGGTGGCCACATATGCCTCCATGTATCTCTGCCAACAGCTTTTGTCCATCTTCCCGGCAAATACACTTCAATTTCACACTGTTGAGTCTTCTTCTGTACAGTATGCTATCAACAAACTGGTACATACTTGACTGCCGGGCTACTCTTTCCGCTTCTTCTTGCTCTTCGGGAAGTTCTCCTGTCTGAAGGAAATGGACAATCTGCTGTGCCCATGCTGGAGCTTGTGGCTCGACAACAAGGACTAAAGGCACATCTGCTGCTGCGGGAACATCTGCTTCGACGGCAAGGACTTGCGGCCCTGCCGGAGCTTGATGTTCCCCGGCAAGCTTGCCGGAGAAAAACTTGTCAGGAGCGTCTGCTTCAACGGAACAAACCATAAGGTTTGCCGGAGCAGACTGCCCCTCAGCATTCTTGGTGTTGATCTTGGGGACTTTCTTGGCGGCGGCTTTGGGGAGCTCTGCCGGAAAGTAGACGCCAGAAACCAACTTCCTCTTCTTGCTTTGTCTAGTTGAGGGTGTTACGGATGGTTGAGTCAACTTGAGCACAAAGATCCCTGGTTCCACAGGTAACTTTAGTGCGGCGCACTTTGACAGGCCATCAGCAATGTCATTCTGAGCTCTCGGGATATGTTCCATCTGTAGGCCGTCAAAGTGCTCTTCTAGCTTCCTCACTTCATCAACATATGCTTCCATCAATGGACTCTGGTAGTTCTTGTTCACTTGGCGGACGACAAGCTGTGAGTCACCCCTGACAATGAGCTTCTTGATCCCAAGGTCTGCTGCGATTCTGAGACCGGCAAGCAATCCTTCATACTCTGCAGTATTGTTGGTTGCTTGCTCCTTGGGAAAGTGCATCTGGACTACGTATTTGAGGTGCTCTCCGGTGGGTGCGACAAGCAGCACGCCCGCACCAGCGCCTTGCAACGAGAAGGCACCATCAAAGTACATCAGCCACTCTTTGCTTGCCTCTTTGACGGGGATGCTCGTCTCTGGAATTTCTTCATCTGGGGTTGGCGTCCACTCTGCTATGAACTCTGCCAATGCTCTGCTTTGGATAGTTGAAGTGCTCTCAAACTTGAGGCCAAAGCTTGACAGTTCCAGCGCCCACTCGACAATCCTGCCTGTTGCTTCTGGATTTTGCAGTATCCTCTTCAGCGGAAAGCGAGTGACGACCGTGATTTCATGTGCTTGGAAGTAATGGCGCAGCTTTCTCGAGGCCATGAGGAGGCCGAAAAGCAACTTCTGCACACCAGAGTACCTTGATCTAGCCCCCTGCAGAAGGGAACTGACAAAGTAAACTGGACGCTGCACCATTGTCTTCTGCATCTTATCATGCTCCTGCGCAGATCCATCTTTGTCGGGACCAGAGCTTGTCGGCGAAGCCCCCTGCTTGTCATTGGATGCGTCTGCCGTGGTTGATGGCTCATCATCTGCCTCTCTCTCCGCCACTAACGCAGCACTAACCACTTGATTGGTTGCCGCTATATACAGCAGCAACTTCTCTTGCGGCTTAGGTGCGACAAGTGTTGGAGTGGAGGACAGGTATCTCTTCAAGTCCTATAGCGCAGCCTCTGCCTCCGGAGTCCATTTCATTGGACCTGCCTTTTTCAAAATTTTGAAAAATGGCAGGGCGCGCTCAGCAGATCTAGAGATAAACCTGCTGAGAGCAGCCATGCAACCGGCAAGCCTTCGTACATCCTTGACGTGCTTTGGTGCTTCGATCTGCTCAATGGCCTTGATCTTGTCGGGATTGGCTTCAATTCCCCGCTGAGACACGAAGAACCCGAGAAGCTTGCCGGAAGGGACTCCAAACACGCACTTCTCGGGGTTAAGCTTGAGGTTGATCTTGCGCAGATTTGCAAATGTCTCTTCTAAATCTTGAATCAGGGTCGCCCTGTTCTTACTCTTGACCACTATGTCATCCATGTAAGCTTCCACATTTCTGTGCATTTGCGGCTCAAAACCGTGGTGGATTACCCTTGCGAATGTTGAAGCAGCATTCTTCAAACCGAAAGGCATCCGTACGAAGCAGTACGTGCCACACGGGGTGATAAATGCGGTTTTCTCTTCATCCTCTTCTGCCATGAAGATCTGATGGTATCCTGAGTATGCATCAAGAAATGAAAGCAAATCACATCCGGCTGTGGAGTCAACAATCTGGTCAATGCGCGGCAAGGGAAATGGGTCTTTGGGACAAGCTTTATTAACATCAGTGAAGTCAGTACAAAGTCTCCATTTCCCGTTAGCCTTGCGCACAACAACAAGATTGGCCAACCACGTGGGATGGAGCACTCCTCTGACAAGTCCTGCTGCTTCCAACTTCTTGATTTCTTCTGCGATGAATTCTTGGCGCTCCACTGCCTGCTTCCTGACTCTCTGCTTGATGGGCCGTGCATGAGGACAGACGGCAAGGTGGTGCTCAATTACTTTCCTGGGAACACTGGGGATATCAGACGGTTGCCATGCAAACACGTCGACATTCGCCCAGAGGAAAGCAACGAGCGCGCTTTCCTATTTGGGGTCAAGAGTGGCGCTGATGGTGAAGGTACCACCAGCGCCATCCTCCTTGGCGGACACCTTCTTGGTCTCAGGTGGAGCTGCCATTGCCTTCTTACACTTGCCGGTGGAGCTCGATGGTGCGTCCTCGACGGTAGCGCAGCACTCCGAAGAGGTGCGCTTGCCGGAGTTGGCATCAGAGCTCTTGCCGGACTTGGTCTTCTTCTTCCCCCCGGGAGCTTCAGCGGCAAGTGTCTTGCGTTCTGCTGCGGCTGCTGCTTCCCGGTAGATCTTGTCAGCACAGATAAGAGCATCCTTCTTGTCGCCAGGGACAGAGATGACACTTATCGGGCATGGCATTTTCAGTACATTGTACGCATAGTGAGAGGCTGCCATGAACTTGGCGAGTGCCAGACGGCCAAGGATTCCATTGTAAGGTAATGGAAAGTCGGCAACATGAAATGTGACCCTCTCAGTCCTGAAGTTCAGTTCGCTGCCAAATGTTACCGGCAACGTGATCTTTCCCTTCGGCTTGCTCCTTCCCGGGTTGATTCCTTGAAATGTGCCGGTCTCTTCGAGCTCGCTGTCGGGGATCTGGAGTTTCTGGAGCACCGCGGAGGAGATCAGGTTCAAGCCGGCCCCGCCGTCAACTAGCATCTTAGTGACCTTGAGGTTGCGGATTGTTGGTGAAACCAACATCGACAAGCACCCGACCGCAGTTATGCGATCCGGGTGGTCCTCAATATCAAAGATGATAGGCGTGCCGGACCATTTCAGAGGCTTGTGTGACTCGATGGGTGGTTCTGCTGCATTAACTTCCCGCACCCACTGCTTGAGCTGACGGTGCGAGGTATGCAGAGAAGCACCACCGTCAACGCACATGACCTCTGTGGCTTTCTGGAACTCCTGCTCATCAGTCTCCTCGTCATCCATGTCTTCATCGTCGTTGTCATCTTCATCCTTCTCGCGGCCGCGGGGAGGTCTGTCTCCTTGCCGTTGCTTGGCCTTGCCGCGGCGTCCTCCTCGGCCGGGATGTTTCTTGCCGGATCCCCCAGCACCTTCCTAGGCCTTCTCCTTGTCGCGCCGCTCGTATTCAGCTTTCTGTTGCTCAACAAGCTGCTCGACTTTCTTATAGTTCTGGAGATCAAGGCCCTTGGTGCGGTGGATCTTGCAATACTGCTTGTTGGTGCCGTCCTGCTTGTCGGCGACCGCCACCTCCGCGGCAACCTCCTTGCCGGAGTCACCAGCTTTGGCTTCCTTGGCGCCACCACCGTTGCCGGACTGCTCAACAACTAGCACCTCTTTGCCTTTCCTCCTTCTGTTGTTCCGCCGCCAGTTTTTCCTTGGCGGGGTAGCATCCTCACTGTCAGATCCTCCCGCTCCTACATTTTCTCCGGGGAGTCTCCTCCCTTCCTTAGCACGTGCACACTTGTTGGCCAGTGCATATAACTCACTAACGTCCCTGATCTTGCACATCGCCATTTCCTCCCGCATCCTGCGGTTCCGCACGTTCTGATGGAACGCGCTGATCACCGCGGCAGGGTGGACGTCTAGGATGTTGTGCTGCACACTGCTGAATCTCTGAATGTACTTGCGCAGGGGCTCTCCTTCCTTCTGGGTGAGCAGATGAAGATCACTCTCCTGGCCATGAGGCTTGTGTCCGCCTGTGAAGGCGCCGACGAATTGATTGCACATATCAGCCCAAGAGGATATTGAGTTGTTCGGCAAGTGCATGAGCCAAGATCTGACGTTGGGCTTGAGCACCAGCGGGAAGTAGTTGGCAAGGATCTTGTCATCCCGTCCCCCGGCAGCCTGCACCGCGATGGTGTAGATGCTGAGGAACTCTGACGGATGCGTCTTGCCGTCGTACTTCTCCGGTACGTCTGGCTTGAAGTTTTTCGTGCTGGGCCACTGGACCTGCCGCAGCTAACGAGTGAACGCAGGGCAACCTACCGCATACGGCAGATCGCCTGGTTCCCCTGGCGCATGCATGTCATCAGAGGGCCCGGCGCGCTTGTCGGATTGACGTCGCGCTTCTCTTCGGCGCTCGATGCAAGTTCGACCGTCTTCTTGTTGCCGATCATGAAGGACTTGGCGCTGATCACGACGAGCTCGTGGATCCGAGGATGCAGTGGAGTCGCTGTCGAGGTGGATCCGGCGAGTCGGCGATCTTGGCCTTCGGGGCGGTGATTGCATGGTAGTTGCACCTCCACCCGTTTCGTCCCCACCGGCTCGCGCCCGGCAACCCTGCCGCAGCGGCGACGCGCTCGGCCGCCATGGTGTGTCGCCATTGGCGTAGCCGATGAGACTCTGAATGGTGGCCCTCCATTCGTCGATCTTGTCCGACGTCGGAGGGTAATCTAGGAGAAGTTGAGCTCGCGCCAAAGCTTCTGCTGGAGTGGTGGGTGGGAGGGGCGGACAGCGCGAGGAGCGGGACGTGCTCGAACTTCTAACTATGTTAGAAGGAGCAGTATCCCGTCCAGGCAACCGTGCCCCGCTCGTGCCAACATGCTGGCGTGCATGCTGGTCTTGAGCGCCCCGAGATCCACCAGCTTGGTCTTGGCCTATCACGCGTATGGCACTGCGAGTGCCATGACGCTGTTGATCTTGCGCCTCCTGAGAGTGGCGCGGAACATGTATAGTCTCCGAGGTTTGTGCAGCCTTGTCTTTGGACCTGGCGGCATCATGAACTTCCTCGTCGACGTCCATTCTTCCGCCGACGTCCATTCCACCACCCGTTTGCTCCAACGGTGGCGGAAGTGACGTGGACGGAGCGGCTGCCGCCGAAGTCTTCTTCTTCGGTGGCATGTTGATGAAGGGAATGAAGATCTAGCTCGTGTGAACGCCGGATCAGGTTCACACAATCTCGACGCCCCCTCCCTGGCGCGCCAAAGATGTCGGGGAAACTGATCCTCGAACACCTATGGGGCCGGCGGACCGGGCCCCTTTCGATTCGGTGGGGGGCGGAGATCGCACGAAGAGCAGATCGAGGCGAAGCACACGAGCAGTTTACCTAGCTTCAGAGCTCTCCGGAGAGATAACACTCCTACTGCTTCTTGTCTGGTTCTATTCTGTTCTTCCTCTAGCGCGAGAGCGTAGTGTCTTTCTGGGTTACGAATGAGTCGAACCGAACCGAACCCAAACCCCCTCTACGTTGCGCATGGGCCTCCTTTTATACGCTAAAGGGGTCACCGACAGGTGGCAACGCAGAGAAGGGTATAAATGTAAAAAGTGGGGTGGTTGGTACAGTTACTTGTACATTGCACCCTACCTAACCGTGACGGCAGGGGACAAGGGCATTAAAGGCCCGTCTGAGTCGCCCAAACAGTGCAGAAAAGGACCATTAGGGGCGCCACCGTTCGCCATGACGGCGATCTTGTCAGCTTCGCATGCCACTTCGCGCCGCTGGCTGCACAGCCTCCCGCCACGCGCGCCTGGAGAGGCCCCCAGAGCGACACATTGGTGGATGCGCTGGAGCGTGGGCACAGAGTGGCCGCCTGCCGCGGCAAGCGCCTTGCCGCTGTTGTTATCTTGTCGGGTCCGGAAGCTTGTCGCTCACCGGGCCTCGAGGTACCTTGTTTGGTCTTCCCGGCAAGCTACTCTTGCCGGGGCCTTGTTGCCTTGCCGAAGCGCGTGGCGCGTCGCGGCAAGTTCTTTGGAGTGCCTCGGTTGGCCTTCCCGGCAAGCTCCTCTTGCCGGGGCCTTGTCTCCTGAGCTTAAATACTTTGTTCTTGAATGGCTCCAAGGGAACCATGGAGGATCTTTGCGTTCGCCCGGCAAGCCTTGCCGCGGGGTGCTGCAACTGCCCGTGCACAAGTTCGGGGTACTAGGGTACCCCTATTCTAGTACACCGACAGATTACCTTGTTGAAAACAACACAAGGGATGATTTTAGTAACTGGGGAGAAGCTCAACAGTAGATAGTGAGTCCACTTGTTTGAAAAGTTATAGCATAACCGAGGAAACTGAGAGCAATCCCAGTTATTGCCGATGATAACACCTAGCGCTTGTGCATGCTCTCAAGAACTTGAGCACTTCCATATTCATCAAGGTTTACCAATATCCGTGTCAAGGATCCTGGCAACACAACATACCACCATGATGGATAGTGATGAATGATGCAGATGCAAAGGAAGATAACACCTTCTCAAATTTCACTTTAGCGGGGCCAAGGAATCAAAATCTGGAAGATCGACCGAGAGACATTTAGCACTCCGCTTCTAATGTTCTCCTTGATGTACTAGCGTAACCCATTCATAGATATGGTTTGATATCTAGAACATCAAGTAAAAGATCGGACTTCGGCAACACAAAAATCATAAGGTTCAACTAGGGAGTAAATCCTATGAAGTCCTTATGGGGAGGTGGCCAACTTCCTCAATAAAGATACTCCAATAATGGGTCTTCCGGTTGTGTGTGTTGGCCACGACATCCACTTACCGGGTTACAGAGAGACCAATATTATAGTTCTTGGGAAACGTTCCAACCATCATATCTGCCTGAGATTCAGATCTGCTTGGTGTCAGAATAATCCAGACTCATCAAGTCTAGGAAGAAAAATGAAAGTTTGCAACACAAATCGACGAGATGACGTCGCGATATTCTCGGGAAATGAACTACGATAGCAAGCTCTAAAACATGAGCTGGTTCTGCTACACACGTGCGAACACGCTGTCCCGGACAAACATGATCACATGGTAGTCTTACAATAAAACACTACCGAGTTTTGGTAGGGAACCATCATCGAGGATATCAAAGTGCATTCATAAGTCCGGATTAGCTCTTATGAAGGAACTCCTTCTCCTTGAACAAATCAGTTAGTGGCTTGGTGTGCTAGGAAACACATATAGAATGGAGGCGGCCAACCTACCAAACCATAGAGTACTTTGCAAGTGCATGACTGACTTGGAATGATTCCAGAGGAGGTATAAACAAGCCTTCTCAAATTCATGGCGGAGACTTTCATCAAGTGCACATGAATTATAGGGACTCACTTCCTACGTCCAAACATATGCTTCATGAACGGGTCATGAAGATAATGCTTATAAAGTTTCCAACACTAGCTTGATGTTCAACATGGATGATGGAGGAGACAAAATGCTGCGGACGGGCTCAACAACAGCTCATCGGAATTTCCATATCACTGGATTTCCACCATTATGTGAACAATGTGATAGTATTGGTCAGACCAAAAGATGTAATGGTGTATGCTCAAGGGATCAACCACGAGTAAGACAACATTACGAACATCATTGGTTCTGATTTGATTTGAGAATATCCCACACTCAAATCAAAGATTGGATAAGATGATAGGTCCATTAACTGATCACAGGGACCAATCGGTGAAGATATCATCTTTCTTCAACACACACACACACAAAAAGATATCCCTTAACATGAACTTAGTCAGACAAGCTTTTATCTTCCAACTTCCCAAGTTGTTGTTTGGGTTAACCAACTAGATCAGGGTATTCCACACAGGTTCTTGGAGTATGGGTGGTTTACAAGAAACCAACTTGATCACGAGCCCAACATAGCGGTCAGGTGATGACCTGGTGATACTTCCAAGAAGATATTCGGGAAATCACGAACCACCGGTATGTTACCAAGCTTGAGAAAAATCTTGCTTCTAAGGCAAGACGAAATGATCAAATAGGCAAGGGATTGGCACAATCCTAACCCATTGATCAAAGTGTGCACCAGAAATATGGACTAGGTAGCACGATCAATCTTAGAATGGTGATGATTCAATAATCAACATGCTAAGAATGAGGTTATCGTCCATTAACTACCAAGCAACGGGGTTGCTAGGAGTATTGAGTTCACACATCATGATTCACTTGTCGGCACTCCGGCTGCAACAACACGGAACAGAGGAATGAGAAAGGATGGCGAGAAGTATCACTACGTCAAGAATTCACAAGAGGTGGTGCAATTCTCATGACAATCCTGACATAAAGAAGGTAGTACCTCAAGGTAGAACAGACCAGAAGCTGGATTGCATTTGATCTGCGGGATACAACTGCTTTGACCCAATCCTGGATATGGATGAGGTACTGGAGTTTATTTCTCCTAGTCATTCTGGAATAGAATGGCTTGACGGACCACAAGAGTAGTGGCATCGATGAACATGGATGCATAACTACTCCTGACTATCAATTGATAGACGAGGTCAGAAGACAACTAAAGAGGGACAACTCAAAGGAACATATGATTTTCTGAGTTGTGCATGCATGGACTAGCATGTCGAACGAGTTCAACATATTTCTTCCGGATAACCCATGCAGAGAGGTAGGTTTGGGAGAATCGCAATATAGATGGGGAACTCATCGAGATCACTCTTGTTGTGATCTTTTGGTTCCCGAACTTCTGCCATATTGGTTCATGGTATTGGAAGAACGATATACCATGGACCTCGAGGACTATCACAAAGGTTACTAATAACCTAAAGGAACGAGCAAACGCCATCAACATGAAGTAGGTGGGGTGAATCTCAGGTTCAAAACCCAAGGAGTAGAATACCTACTACTAAGTAGCATCACGGGATGCTTTCGAGAATAAAGGCCAGAATCATCACACTGGGAACACGAACATGGCTAGATTACTAGATGATCCCCTAAGACACCTAGGGTCATAATAATAACTCCAACATATATGTCGAGGCAATAGAGCACCTTAACTCACTGATTAGTGTGGTTAACTTGGCCTAAATGAACATCCAAACCAGAGGGAAAGGATTTTGCAGATGCATCAGATTATTTAGAAACCTGGGATGACTCGGACAGGATAATGGCTGCAAATGCTCCAAAAGATTTGAGACATCCTACAGAAATGGTGGCATAACCACTTATAAGCACAATATCAAGGTTCAGGGATCAATAGTTAACATACAGAAGTAGTAGAAACTGGACTGAGGCTTAAATCCAACAATCTTACAAGTCTATGAATTAGTAACACGTGATCCTAATAGAAAGATGAGAAGCCTAATTCCTTAACCCCGTAGGAAAGATAAGATGACTCGGATCAGAGGGCATGAGGTATAAGGAGTAAAAAGAGCCTTACGTTCCATCCCACAATCAATTCCCTTATATAACTAAAGAATTTCTAGACTCGACTTCGACCAGTTTGGCTTGGTAATCCTACAGGCAGTCAAGCTCTGATACCAAAGCTGTCAGGACCCCGATCCTAAGTCACACCGATCTAGCATGTAACACATCATATCACTTTGCGGCCTCATGCACGGTATTCCCACGGGTGCCACCTTACCTGGCCCGGGACCGTTTGCGCCTTTTGGCTCACGTATATGATAGTGCCGCTAGCATCCATATGACAAAGAACCCTGGCTGACATGGCTAGTCGTGAACCCAAAGTGGCACTAACTTACAGGGACAGGCATACATGACCCAACAACGAACGTGTCGGTCATCAGCGAGTGAATCCGGGCTGTAGCAACTGGGCTAGCAGGACTCCGGTAACCGGGCTGTAGCAGGCTAACAGGACTCCGGTATTCATCGCGTGACATTTCCTCGAAGGGACAGACACAGGAACGAAGAAGGACACATGCCGGCCAGCCTAAGTGTTCCGGAGCAGTAGCAAGCTACCATGGCTCAGTGGAAACACTAGGAGACATTTCCCGGTAAGAGAGGCTACTAAGGATAAGCAACTAGATAGTCAGATCCCACACATACCAAGCATTTCAATAACATACACACAATATGCTCGATATGTGTAAATACAACATGGCATCACAACATGACTCTATGACTCAAGTATTTATTCAATAGGCTCCGAGGAGCGAGATATTACAAACATGGGTCTCATGACCCAACACTCAGAGCATACAAGTCAAAGCACAAGCGGAAGCTTAACATGTCTGAGTATAGACGTCTACAAATGAAAAAGGCTGAGAAGCCTGACTATCTACCAGATCCTGCCGAGGGCACAAGATCGTAGCTGAGGTAACAAGCTAAACGTCGAAGTCCACGCGGTACTACGAGCGAGACTGAAGTCTCTCTGCAAAAACATAAATTAAGCAACGTGAGTACAAATGTACCCAGCAAGACTTACATCAGATCTAACTACATATGCATCATTATCAACAAAGGGGATGGTGGGGTTTAACTGCAGCAAGCCAGCTTTGACTCGGTGGCTATCCTGTACTACGACTGCAAGTAACTCTTTTGAGGTGGCGCACACGAGTCCACATATTCATCATATCAATACACCACTATGGATCCGCTCCCGTCTCCCTACGAGAACGCCATCCATAGCACTCACGCTTATCTTGCGCATTTTAGAGTATCCACTTTCACTTGTCTATGAACTGTACAGGCAACCCAGAAGTCCTTTACCGCGGACACGGCTATTCGAATAGATCATATTAACCCTGCAGGGGTGTACTTCTTCACACACGCTCTCACCACTTACCGCCGTTTACACGACATGTACTCGGCAACCTTCAAGCGGAAGCCCAGCGTGGGTGTCGGCCACGACCTGAGTAACCACACAAGTCTCTCGTCCAGGTTCGTCGCCTATTCAGGTTCCATCCGCAAGGAGATCCAGCCGGGGTGTCGCTCACGACCCAAACGATGTGTGCAGGGTTCCCAAGCCCACCATCCGGGTGCCACTTGGTACACCGGGCCACTGTGTCTAGTCTGTCGCAAGCCCACCTGTACCGGGTGCCACTTGGTAGACTACTAACACTACCTACAAACACCAGAAACTAGTTGCAACTCCTGGACAGAGATCATGTTGATTAATAAGTCGAGAGAGTCAATTAAGGATCCCAATGTGTGGTAATAGCTGTTCATGGATCACAAACACAGAACTCAGTTCCTGAGGACGGCTGCAATGAGACAACCCACCATGTACTCCTACATGGCCTCTCACCGCTACCTTTACCAAATCATGTTCACACACTTAGCTCTCAATAGTAGGACATGTTCACACACCTCCAATTCATCCCCGATGAATCAGACCTGACTCAACTCTAAGCAGTAGCAGGCATGACAAACAAGCATGAATGAGTAGGCACATCAGGGCTCAGACAACTCCTACTCATGCTAGTGGGTTTCATCTATTTACTGTGGCAATGACAGGTCATGCAAAGGAAAGGGGTTCAGCTACCGCAGCAAGTAACAAATATGTCGTTGTTGTCCTAATGCAGTAAAAGAGAGCAGGAGCGAGAGAGTGGGATTGTATCGGAATGAACAAGGGGGTTTTGCTTGCCTGGCACTTCTGAAGATAATATAGCTCTTCATCGGTGTCATCGAACTCATCGTCGGTACATCGTCTACTGACAGGGGACAAACACCGGCAACAGAGAAGGAACACAATCAATGCAATGCAACAATATGATGCATGAGTGTGACATGGCAATATGCCGTGGTTTGAGCTAATGTAACTAGCAACCAGATTAAATGAAGTTGGTTTGAATCCAAGATTCAAATTCAACTCCATATGTGGATATTTAAATGCCATTAATATGATTTGTGCTAAACAACAGCTATAAGTTGTTCTAACATGCATGAAAATGGTACAGATGGATAGATTGGATTTTTCTGATCATTTTTCATACATAATTTATTTCATTTGGAGTTACGGTTGAATTTCTATGATTTTTAGAAGTTTATACAATTTTCTGGAATTTCCTGGATTTATTTTAAATCCAGAAAATTGTTAGTTGCGTTAGCATGACGTCGGGGTGATGTCAGCAGAGTCAACAGGGCTGCCAGGGTCAAACCTGACACGTGGGACACATCAGTCAGTGACTCAGGGGTTAATTAAGGTTAAAACTAATCGTAACCAAAACTAATAATGGCCTAGGGCCCATATGTCAGTGAGAGAGGGGTTTAATTAGCGGGGTCATCAGTGGCTAATGACGGCGCCACGTCACCAGCCACCGGAGTTAGACGTCGGCGACCTCAAGCCGCGGCGGAAGGTCGCCGGAGCGGCGCTACGGGCGGCAATGGGTCAAGCCAAGGGCTCCAGGGGGTTGCCCTCGCTCGCCCGCATCCAGGGGCACCGGCTGGTCACGGGGCGATCTGTAGCGGCGGCGGCGGCAAGTTGGACGGCGGCCGGAGTTTGACCAGGTCCGGCTTGGTGCTAGGGTGCACGGTAGGTCTAACTGGTGGGCGCGCCCAGCTCCTGGGGGTGTGCTGAGCACGGGGCAACGCTCGGACGCGAGTGGCAGCAGCTGTGGCCGCGGCGGCGCCATGGACGGCGGCAGCAAGCTCTCGGGCGCGGCAGCGCTAGTGCAAGAGGGCGAGTTAGACTGCGGGAAGAGAGGGAAAAGGTGTAGGAGCTCACAAGGGGTCGGGAGAGACGCTCGGTGGGCTCGGGGAAGCTTCTGCGACGGCGAATTGACGACGGCGATCTCCGGGCACCGGAGATGAAGACGACGACGCTCCGGTCGACTGGGGCCTCCTCTGGTCGCGTCCGTCAGGTGTGTAGCTCTACGGGGTCAGGGCGGAGCTCAGGGATACATAGAGGGAGCGAGGGGGTGGCTGTGGCCGCGGTAAACGGCGTCGGCGGCGACGAGCTCCGCTGGGTGGGGAAGAGAGAGGGATCCAGGGGGAAAGTGAGGGTGAGGGAGAGAGCGAGGAGGGTCCAGGAGGTGTCGTGGCGTCCGCAACGGCGTCGTGGAAGGGGGCAGGCAGGCAGCTGCGTGCCGGCACGCGCGGGTGCCGTGCTCGGCTTGCCTCTGCCAGTAGGCAGAGGTTGAAGACAGGTATGCCCCTGGTGGGCTGGGCCGCACAGTAGTGGGCATCTGGGCTGTAGGTAAGCGCCAGGTAGTCCTTCTCTCTCTCTCTCTTTTATTTGTTTTAGTTTTCTATTTCTTCTGTAGCTTTAGGGCTTTATTTAAAATACCAGAACAAACCCAAAAATCAAGGAACTGCTCATGGATACTGTTTAGAATATTACCAACAGCAAACATTTTAGTTCATGACTATTTGTACATTTAAAATATTTTATAGCATTTAAATGCCCAAATGCAAATAGAGTATGATTTAATCCAGAGCCCAAATATGTCATGGAAAAATGTGCATCACCTCTGGTTACTGTTTCCAGCATTTTCCAAGAATGATGAACATTTCTGGAAGCCATTTGGATTTCTAGAAATATTTTGGTTGAACCTAGTGAATTCCTTTAATGCTAGGGTTTAGGCAATCCCCATTTCAAGTTTCTTTCAAAGTTTAAACATGATGCACCTATGAAGTTAGCCTACTGCATGTCCAGAAGCTAGGGATGTGACACTTGGCAGAGATGATGTGACCAAGATAAAGAACTTCATCAAGCCAGAACTCACATTTGGAAAACTTCGCATAGAATTGATGCTCTCTGAGCTTGTCGAGCACCAACCGCAAATGTTTGGCTTGATCCTTCCTATTCTTGGAGAAGACCAAAATATCATCGAGATACACCAGAACGAATTCATTGGTGTAGGGGTTGAAGATGAAGTTCATCATTCGAGAGAATGTTGGAGGAGCATTGACAAGGCCGAAAGACATGACAGTATATTCATAAGAACCATAGCTTGTTTTGAATGCTGTCTTGGGAATATCTTGTTAACGAATGCGAATCTGATGATAACCCATACGGAGGTCAAGCTTGGAGAATACTTTAGCACCTTTGAGTTGCTCGAATAGCTCATTGATGTTGGGAAGTGGATACTTGTTCTTGATTGTCTTCTTGTTCAATGGACGGTAATCGACGCATAGTCGGTCTGTGCCATCCTTCTTCTGGACAAAAAGAACTCCACAACTCCATGGAGATGAACTTGGTCTGATCAAACCCAGACACTCTTGTTCATCGAGCTGTTTCTTCAATTCCTTCAGCTCTTTAGGTCCAAGCTTGTATGGACGCTTGCAAACGGGTTCAGTGCCAGGCTCAAGATCGATAACGAACTCGACTGGCCGGTGCGGAGGCATACCCGAAAGCTCTTCTGGAAAGACATCTTGGTACTCACAAACGAGTGGATTCTGAGAGATTGCGTCTAGCTCGCCCTTCTCATTGAGACAAAAACAACCGAATGGTTTCATCACGAGCGGCATAGATGATCACATCCTCAGAAGAGTGTGTCAATTGAATTTCCCTGGCACCACAATCAAGTTGAGCTTTGTGCTTAGAAAGCCAGTCCATCCCGAGAATTAAATCAATATCCGAGTCACCAAGAACAATTGGTTTGGACAGAAATTTATAGTTTCCATCTTGATGGGAACATCCGGAACCACCAAACTGGAGCTCAGTCGTTTACCCGGAGAAATGACAGTTGTGGGTTTACCCAAATGAGAAGAAGTGAAATCATGCTTGGCAAAAAACGGTCTTGACATGAAACAATGCGATGCACCAGTATCAAATAAGACTTTTGCAGGAATAGAGTTAACTGGAAGGTTACCCATGGTCACATCTGAAGAATCCTCTGCATGAGCTGCATTCATCATGTTCACCTTTGCATGCTTTGGATTATGCTTGACCACTGCATTGCTTGAAGATCTCACAGGAGGAGGAGGCGGAAGGCGCCTTTGGTTGAAGCACTTGTTCGCATAGTGACCTTTCTGCTGCACTTGTTGCAAGTCACCTCTGAGAGCGGACGATGATAAGGTGCATTTGACCTTGGAGCTTGAGAATTTGACTTGTTCTAATAGCCTGGGTTGGGTGGGTGGGAAGATCCACGACCACCTGAGTTCTTCTATTGGTAAGGCTGATGAAACGTAGGAGGAGGAAGGTAGAACTTTTGCTGCTTAGCTGCCACTTGTGAGGATGAAGAAGACTGAACTGCATCCCTGATTCTCTTCTTAGAAGCCTCACACTTGAGCTGAGCACCTTCTTGCTTGAGAGCCATATTGTAGAATTGATCAAACTGAGTAGGCTCAACAAGAACGAGAGCTAACTGCAGATCCTCTCTAAAGCCACCTCTGAATTGATAAATCATACTCTTCTCATCAGGAATGTCTTGTTTAGCGAAGCGACAAGTTTCTGAAACTGCTTGTTGTATTCGTACACAAACATGCTGCCTTGCTTGAGATTGCGGAACTCCTCACGCTTACTGTCAACAACACTGGTAGGAATGGGGTGAGCTTTAAAGTCCCGACAGAAGTTAGTCCAAGTAATCACTCGACCTCCTCTGGAATCTTTGTATTGCTGGAACCAATCAGCTGCTTGGTCCTTGAGCTGAAAAGAAGCGAACTTGACATAGTCCTCAGGCCTGACATTGCTACATTCAAAATGCTTGTTGACATCCACGAGCCAATCATCGGCGTCTGTGGCCTCGACACAGTAGCATAAAGACTTCGACTGATTTGCAAGGAACTGGTTGAGGGTAGGAAACTGAGGCTGATGGTTGAACTTCCCTTGACCTTGATTCCCTTGGTTGCCTTGGCCTTGGTTGCACTCCTGCATGAGCTGAATCATCATCTGAGTGTTGGCGTTTGTGGCTCAAGGTTGTCAAAATCATGATTCTATTATACGATTCTACGACTTTACGATCCATACTAACCCCTCTGATTCTACGATTTTACTTCATAGAATCTACGTATATAGGATCCTGATAGTGAAGATTCTATGATTTGCGATCCTACCATCAGAGCTCCGATCCGATTCAAAATCACGATTCTGACAACCTTGTTGTGGCTGCCATCAAAGCTTGCCATGCCTCCAGAGGCGGAGGTAGAGGTGGAGGGTTCGCCTGACTCCCATCATTGTGTTCCGGATTCTGACGCGTTGGCGGAGCCATCCTGAAGAGGGTGACATCCGTTAGCATCTTGATAGACAGATAGACATGTTGAACCAACGGATAGAAAATGCAACATATAGTCTTCACAATAAACATTCGAACAAGGAAGAACGAATGAATTCCAAAGCTAACATCACGTCCATTAAGGTGAGAAGCCACTTTATAAGGGGTTGATGAATGAAATCACAAGGTACAACTGGAAAAAATAAGTGGTAAGGATTACCCAATCAAAAACCAAATATCTGTGGGAAGAAATGCTAAGAGCTACTTGAATCCCACCTATAAACTCCTAAAACTTTCTGGTTATGCAATCAGGTGTTGGGGATACAGGGGAAGCAATATATCTCACCCAAACTAACAATCCCTACATCCAGCTGTATCCATCCATCAACACATAACCAAGAAACCGTCGGAGATCGTGTACCTCAACCTTCGAAAAGCATCCGTTATACGAGTTATGGCAATACTCCCGAACTCCTCAGTACTGGGTGGCGTCGCGGTTATCTCACCAACAACTGCATAAAAGAGATTTTCGATGTCGACAAAACTCAGATATTCCAGAACTGCAATGATAAAATTGTGATGACAACACCTCGGAGCTCAACTCCCCGGGACACTGCCACAACCCCTAAATGTCAGGAGGCACCAAGAACAATGTTCTCGTCACAAGACTATCAGAACGATCCCAAGATACCCGTGTGATCCTAAAAATTAAGTTTTTTAGTGAATTTGAGGAGAGGAAAGTCAAAACATCTACACCAGGAGACCTCCCCAGAGCGACAAAGGGACTGAGGAGTAAAAAGAATCCTACTCTCCGATATATATAATCCTAAGACTCAAAATAGTTTTCTTCTAGACTCAACAACGGCCAACAATCAAGGGGGGCTCCTATGGTCGGTCGAGGCTCTAATACCAACTTGTCACGCTCAATATGCGACCCTATCCTAAAGGAACTCGAAGGTCCCACCAAGGATGGAAGCGCATATTGGAGACGCTTTTGCAAGGTGGATATCATTACATCGTACCATTACATAATAGTTGGGGATACATACAAGAGGCATAGAATGCCACACAAATACAACATCATCATACATAAGAGCAACATCCGACTATGGATGAAAGACAAACAGAAACTCAAACGACATCCACCCTACTAGCCCAGGCTGCCGACCAGGAACCTATCCCCTGATCGATGAAGAAGCAGAAGAAGAACCCCAAAACAAGTAACATCGCTCTCACGTCAAGCTCATCGCATTACCTGTAGGTGCAACTGTTGTTGTAGTAATATGTGAGTCACGAGGACTCAGCAATCCTATTACCATGGGTATCAAGACTAGCAAAGCTTAATGGGTAAGGAAGGGGTAAAGTGGTGAGGTTGCAACAGCGATTAAGCATATATGGTGGCAAACATACGCAAATAAGAGCGAGAAGAGAAACAAACGGAACGGTCGTGAAGCTAGCAATGATCAAGAAGCGATCTTGAACTCCTACTTACGTCAAACATAACCCAAAAACCGTGTTCACTTCCCGGACTCCGCTGAGAAGAGACCATCACGGCTACACACGCGGTTGATGCATTTTAATTAATTCAAGTGTCAAGTTCTCTACAACCGGACGTTAACAGATTCCTGTCTGCCACATAACCACGGGCATGGCCTTCGAAAGATAATACCCTACAGGGGTGTCCCAACTTAGCTCATCACAAGCTCTCACGGTCAACGAAGGATATACCTTCTCCTAGGAAGACCCGATCAGCCTCGGAATCCCGGTTTACAAGACATTTCGAAAATGGTAAAACAAGACCAGCAAAGCCGCTCGATGTGCCGACAAATCCCGATAGGAGTCGCACGTATCTTGTTCTCAGGGCACACCAGATAAGTCAAGCTACGAGTAAAACCAGCCCTCTAGTTTCCCCGAGGTGGCCCCGCAGGTTGCTCGGTTCGGACCAACACTCGAAG
>NC_041383.1:352519654-352527249 GCF_002162155.2 Triticum dicoccoides
ACCCTCGGGCTCGCGAAAACCCAAGGGAAAAGGTATAGGTGGCAAATGGTAAAACCAAGGTTGGGCCTTGCTGGAGGAGTTTTATTCAAGGCGAACTTTCAAGGGGGTCCCATAAATCACCCAACCGCTTAAGGAACGCATAATCAAGGAACATAACACCGGTATGACGGAATCTAGGGTGGCAAGAGTGGAACAAAACACCAGGCATAAGGCCGAGCCTTCCACCCTTTAGCAAGTATATAGGTGCATTAATTAAACAAGAGATATTGTGATATCCCAAAATATCCATGTTCAAACCAGGAACAAACTTCATCTTCACCCGCAACTAGCAACGCTATAAGAGGGGCTGAGCAAAGCGGTAACATAGCCAAACAACGGTTTGCTAGGAATGGTGAAAAGGTTAGAGGCTGACGTGGCAATTTGGGAGGCTTGATCAACAAGAGATAGGTAGCACGACAAAGCGATAGAACGAAGCAACTAGCATAGCAATGATAGTAGTGAGATCCAGAGTAACGGTCATCTTGGCTGAAATCCCGCTAGGAAGAAGAATGAGCCCATGAAGAATATGAAGCCACGAAGACGAGCCAAGCATAGACGAACGAATCCTCACGATCGCAATGAAACATGAACTAACGAGAAGGAGCACAACCGGAAAGAAGCAAACAACAAGGTAAACACATTACACATAAACATGGCATGATGCACAAACAAGTATGATGCATGTCCGGTTTAATGAGGCATGGCATGGCAAAGTGCAACAAACAATACTACAAGTTAAGTAGAGCTCAATATGCAACGAGTTGCATATTGACAAAACACCACATTGACATATTTAGTTTAATCTCGTTTAAGCTACCAAACAATATTAAATGTGTTTAAACATGGCAAGAGGTGTAACATAATTAAACTAACTATTTAGGCAAGTTCAAATGAGGCCGGAACAACAAACAACAATTCCGGAAAATCCCCATGTGCATATTTTAGATTTGGAACTGTTCTGCCCTAAAACATATTTTAATATTGTTAAGCAGTAAAACAAAGTGCACCATGTTAAACTAGGCATTTTCCACCCCATTTACATATAAAGTTTATTTAAAATGGAGCTACGGTTATTTAGTTATGAAATAAAACATTTTAACATGGCATATTAGCAAATTTAAACAAACATCAAGTTAAACATTTTTAACATGGATAAAAGTTGCATAATATGAAACCAGACGAAATTCTAAGCATTTTACATACATAAATTATTTACATAAGATGCACAGTTGTGGTGTTACTAAATGCATGATGTATGAGGGTTTTTCTGTAAATCTGTTAATTCACTGGATAATGGCTAAAATCACAGATCTGTAAAAAAACAAATCGGGCCAAAATCTGGTAGGGAGCTGGGATTGGAGTGGCTCACCATGGGCTAAGCCCAGTCGGTGGAGAGATGAGGCTGGCAGGGGGGCTGCTGGGCCTGGCGACGCGGTCAACGCGAGCGCTGCTCGTGCACTCGTTCTCCTGTTCGATGCAGTGAGCTGCGGGCGGCGCCTGGAGCAGAGGTCCGACGAGCGGGCGAAGGGGCGGCGGGGCGAGGGACTTGGGGCGTGGAGCGGCAATGGCAGGGCTGGATCGAACGAGGGAGGGGCGCGGTCAACGTGCTCATTCTCGAGGGGAAAGCATAGCAAATGCACTGGCGGCTGGGAACTAGCGAAGGCTCCAGCAAGCGAGGATGGGGCGGCAACAGCACGGGATCCGGTAGGGAAGGGTCGTGGCTGGAGGAGTCCGTCCGGACCTGGAGGAAGCCGTCGGCGAGCTTTGCTCCTGCGGACCTGGTGGTTTGGGGACTTGGCGAGGCGGAGGGAGGCAGACACGACAGCGGCGGTGTCGAAGCCCTGTCCATGGCAGCGGAGAGGGAGTAGAGAGATTAGAAACAGAGAGGAAAAGAGAGACAATCAAGGGAGTGGCTACACTGGCCTGGTTTGGTCACCGGTGGCACTCGGCGGAAGGAGAAGAAGAGGGCAGGGGCGGAGCTGCTTGGGTGTGGCGGACTGGATCGAGGAATGCATGGGGTACGCTGGTTGGTGGCTTTGATTGCCGGCGGGAGAAGTGGCTTGGGGTCGAGGACGAGCTCCTCGCTCGAGGCAGGGAAGGATGGGGGTGCCTGGCGCTGCGGGATCGGGGCTCCCCTGCTCGAGCTCCTCGGGTGCATGCTCGCGCACGAGAGCGAGAGAAGGCTGGGCCTCGGGAACAAAGGAGGTGGTGGCTGTGGTTGGTCGGTGGTGCAAAACCAGGGAGGTGGTCGGAGGCGGGAGAGGATCTAGATTGGGTGCACTCTGGTTGGCCTGATGCTGAAAAGGAGGGAGGGAGAGAGGCTGGCTCGTTGGGGATGGATCCCGAGGGGATTTGGTGGAGTGGCGGTGGCGGTGGAATATTTGATGGATGGATGAGACTAGGGTTAGGCAGTTTATATTGGTAGGGGATTAGGGTTGGGATTAACTCGGTATGTCCGATAAAAAATCGGGCGGTCGAGAAAAAATAGGCAAGGGGTCCAAATAAGAAAACGGAGATGTTTTATAGATGTTTGGGGATGATCCGGATCCAACGGTCAAGACAGCCCCGGTCAGGTCTGGGAGAAGTTTTCGGACTAGGTTGTGGAGGTGGTCGGTGGTTGTGCAGAGAGGCTCAAACGGTCGGACAACAAGTGAACGGTTGGTCTCGAAAGGGATAACAAAGGCAAGGGGGGGGGACACGGCAACTATGAACAGATGCAAGCTTTATAAAAACATGCCGATGCAATGCACATGATCCTATGAGATCAAATGCATGACATGTACAAAATGCAAAACGAAGACAAAACCCAACTACGGAGAAAATAACATAACACATAGCCGGAAATGACACGAGTTGGAGTTACAAATATAGAAAGTTACATCCGGGGTGTTACACTGGTTGTACAACCAATATAGTGGGGCGCTGTCTGATTTCTCCGGCACCACCACGTTTTTCAAGGACCTTGCTAGTGCTCCTTCAGGTTCGGCAATCACCCTCTTCCTTTATGATGTCTGATGCACAAGAACAACATTTGAGTGAAAAAACATGGTATGATGACAAATGGAATATGTATTGATAATGGATGGGCATGGCATCTCGAGTTATATGATGAGTAAACTAAGCAGATGGCGGTGCAACAAAGTAGAAGAAATGCAAGACAACATATGGAAGATACGCGCAATCAATAAAACCTTGCCAAATTAGAACATGCACCTTGATGGGTGAACAGGACAGGCCATCTGCCTTTGACTCCTCGAGGGTAGAATAGTCATTAGGATGATATTGTGAACAAGAATCAACAGGTGGGGAGCGTACTAGTTTCATTGCTTCTAGAATGGCACTCAATGCCTTAGTGCCAATTTTGTATGTCATTGCAGTGTTCCACAATATTCTTCTGATGTGCGGATTCTGATATTCACTGTAATTGCGTATAATATCTGAGAACCATGAAAGCATAAATAGTTGTGAGATTATCATTGTAATGCAGATGATATTCTAATATAGGGGTGCCCCTGTAAACACTTGTGTGCTATCACTGGATTTGGATGAGAGAGCTCATGTGTGCTATAATATGGTGCATGCATTTATATAATCTGGCACAAGTACACAAAAAATAGGCTCCAGAAGTAAGGATAGCTGGCAGATGATAGTTTCATAATATACTGTATAGAGAGTTTATTGCCAAACCATGATAACAAGAGCACACAACAACTAGGCAGATCATAGTGTACATAACAGGGGTACACCATAACCATGATATATAAATCGGGAAAGTGGAACTGGCTTGAAAATACGGTGTTGTATTGCCGCTAGTAATTGAAAGCCTATCGATCACGTACAGGCCAGCTCTATCGAACATGGTAAAGAAGAGCAAGCAGATTTTGGATAATAAAATGTTTGTTGCGCAGTGCCCACACATGATGAACCAGAGCGCATTAAGAATGCAACTCCCAGCTGTCTCTTGACCATTTCAGGTGGTCGGATGAAGATCCTACGTCTCCTAACCCTTCTTCTTCCTCGTCTCTGATTCTTCCCATATAGAACACCGCATAGGCCGCCGGCCAGACCACCGGCCCCCACCGCCTGTGTTCCTCCGCCACCCCCACCCCCCAGCCCCGCCCCAACCCCCACCCGCGTCGGGTTTTCTTCGTTTGGCAAGGCCCCATAACCACCCGAGCCCCTTCGATCGCACCGGCGAACTCCGGCGAGCTCTGAAAAATCGACTGACCCAATTTTGAAATTTAGTCTACTATGATTTATCTAGTGTAGAATATAAAAGTGGAAAACCATCAGCATTGGGAGTATAGTGTTGAGCGTGCCATGGCGGATCTGAAGGTGCAAATCGGACAAAGGCAACTTCGCAACCAAGACAAGAAATCAGAGTAATAGTGGCGATCTATTTTCTTGCTGCGATAAATAAGTTGAGTAGATACGAAAGAGTACCGCCTCTGGTGCGGTGCCGCGTACGCATCTGCTGAGAATTTGACGGTGCTGTGGTAGCGATGGCTCTCGACAACGTGGAAGCAGATCTAGGAGGGTAGACGGTGGCGGCGGGGCGCGGTGGACGAGACGGTCGTAGGAGCGGCGCCGACAAGGTGGACGACGGCGGGGATGAAGCGAGAGGACGGGATGCAAGGATCCCGGTCCGAAGGCGTGGATGAGAGAGGTCGATTTCTTGTAATGGACGGCGGCATCGGGGTATCGGCTCCGGCATGGTGGAGGAGGACGGCGGTGGATGGGGTGGCGGACGGCGGCGGACGGAGGAGGGTGGGGTGGAGAGGGTGTTTTGGCGCCCACGGAGTACGAATGGGGAAAAGGGAGGTAGAGAGGAAGGGGGGAACCATGTATTCAGGGCGCGCTTGTCTCAAATGCGAGGAAATTTACAAACTTAGCCCCCGTTTCAAATTTCTACTACATCACAGCAACATTAGTCGGTTGGGGATAGGACGGTAATCTCGCATACACCAAATATTTGCCAACGAGAGTTTGTTTTTGGCGCCCACTGTGTATGAATATGAATCAGGGAGGGATTCGATTTCGGCCGAGGACACACTGTGTTTTGGCGCTCATCATGTATGAATCCAAGTGAGAGGCGGTTACGTCATGTTTGGGTGAAATTACAAACCTACCCCTATCAAAACCTATAGAAATCCAGCAGATAGGCTTTGTGTGGCAGGGATAGGCAGTAGTGATTTTCATCTCGCAGATTTTGGTTTCGGGCAGTTACCGCGACTTTCCCCGCTTCGTTCAAATTTTGCAGAGTGCACGTTTACTGTGCCAACTCAATTCGAATCCTGTTTGTATTCTATTTTTTTCGGGCGTGATCCATTTTCAATTGGAATTACATTCTATATACATCATTTTTTATATATACTTTCAAAAGCACAACACGATTTATACATAAATATGGTTTACAAATGGCATGATCTCAGATTCATAAGGTTGTATCCATCAATTTGGATTTTCAAATATTTGAAACCACTTTATGTTGAAATCCAATGTATGCATTCCTTGCTAACTGTCCCCAATTAATGTGTGTTTCATGTGGGTTTTTTTTACTTCTCAACCATGTATAATGTGTTTCACACACGCAACATATAGTGTAATCCCGTTTAGACACTAATTGCATATAAACAATGCATTGTTTGTAATTAAAGAATCTATGGATCACCAATATTGATAAACTATATAACATTACATGTGTGCCAAAATTCAAATGAATATGCATGTTTGATACACCAATTTGCATTATGATATTATCGATGTCGTGATCTCCAGTTTAAATATTTGAATCCCCTTTAATCTAGATATTCGTCTCATATAGCTATCACTCATGCTTATATACGACTATCTCTCTAGACCTATACGCATTCATCGTCTCTAGGGTATCTCTCGTGCTACCTGTATGTCGACAATGATCTTTTACCTTTGTAACACACTAACGGTACTCTCTCCCTCGACCTTCATCACTCTATCTCTCTCTAAGTATATCTCGCTCCCTGCTATGTGTCTCTAACTATGATTCTCCATGTGGAATCTCTTTCTCTCACACAAACACAAAACTTTGTCTCCCGGGGTCTCATTTCTCTCTACTATTCCCATGTGTGCCACTCGCACACCCCTCATACAGAGATGTCTTTCGCTCCTTAGATATGAGAACCTACGACTCTTCCTCTTCAATATCTCTTTCTCACACACAAACACAAACTCTGTCTCCCAGAGTCTCAAATTTCTTCATTGTTCTCTTGTATGTCGCTCACACATACCCTCTCTCCCTAGAGATATCTTGCGTTCCCTCATATGTCTCTAGCTATCACTCTCGTTGTGAAATATCTTTCTCTCTCGCGGACACAAATCTCCGTCTCTCTGGATCTCATTTCTCTCTGATATATGTTTGTATGTGACTCACATGCACCCTCTCTCTATCTCTCTCACACCCACACACATAACCCAGCCTTCTGATCCACTCGACTCCTATCTCTAATTCACACTAGCTAGCATCTTTATCTTTCTATTTATCTGTTTCTCCATCGACCTTCTTTCTCGCCCTCACTCTTGATTCCTATCACGCACACTACATATGTTTCTCTCTACATGCAGTCAAGTGCCCTCTCACACACATATATAACTTCACCCTTTGAACCACCCGACGGTCATCTCTAACACCCAAACTAGAGGATGTCCCTCTAGCTAGCATCTCCATCTCTGTATCTATCTGTAGTTTCTCCGTCAACATTTCTTTCTCGCACGAAGTCTTGCTTCCTATCACCCACACTATATATGTCTCTCCATACATATGCATTTATAGGTTGATCTCTTTTGCACAATCGTTGCGCCTCACTCCCCCTGCTCGCTATAGATGCATGCTCCAGCCCACGCCACTATCTCTCAAAGACAAAAACACATGCTCAATTGTCGGGCCTTCTTCCCTACATTCTCACATGCATGCATATTGTCATACCGATCCGTCTCTCCCATGTCGTTGATCTTATCACTTATGTCTTCTTTCTTTTATCTCTATCATGCGCGCGCGCACACACACACATCCCACGTATACATGTATACCTCTCACACATGCACGTTCAAGGTCTCTATGTCTCCATACGTAGTTAATCACCCTCAATCCTAATGCGACGTTGAATCATTCTCCTCTTTTGTGCACATAACTTCCGCCTAGATGGGAAAAACACACACTCACACTTAACAATCTCCTTCTAGCTACCCCCTGCCTCTCACTCTTCCCCTATATCCCCGAAACCAATAAGACCATCCCTTTGTTTAATTCCCGCCTACATGCACCATTGATATATAGTAGTATTCCTCGGTGTTTCTCGAACAAACACATTCTCTCGATGTCGACTCCTCTCACGCGCACACACCTTCTCTTCCCTCTCTACGGGCATTTTCTCTCTCGCACCCCATCGTTGGTGGCCTCTGCCATACACATCACCTCTCTATGATGAAGCCATGCACACTTAAATTACATCCGCCACAGAGGACCCCGCGACACACACACACACGCACGCACCCCCCCCCCACACACACACTAAGACTCC
>NC_041383.1:352527615-352583698 GCF_002162155.2 Triticum dicoccoides
CTCACACACACACACAAACACACACACACGCACGCATGCACGCACACCCCCTCCCACACACACAGACTAAGACTCCATCTCTCTCTCTCTCACACACACACACAAACTAAGACTCCATCTCTCTCTCCTCACTCTCTCTCTCTCTCTCTCACACACACACACACCCCACACACACTAAGACTCCATCTCACACACACATGCTCTAGGCGAAGCATTTGTTCCTACCACCCTTCATCCATCCTTACCCGTATCATAAACAATCACCTTTATTTACTTGCATAACATGGACAAATTCCACTTTACTTTAGTAGTCAGCAAACTTATCATCTGTACCCTTATAAAAAAACAAGTTGGTGATGATGGTGTGCCTGCCATATTGTAATACAGACCGTATGATCTATATCTGACGGATAGAAAGCAAACTATGATAATTTTGCAAAAAGATACCCGCACACCTCTCCACATCATTATCTCCCGCAACCTCATTGCTCAGCAATTAAAAAAGGAATAAGTCTCTGGAACAATCTAGCATGCATGGTGGCCGCTGCCGCCTGCCGGCGCCGTCCATCCCCATGCCTCCGCCCATTCCGACCACCAGTCACCACCACGCTCCACTCCTCCTCGCCTTATCTCTCATCTTTAATTTTTTCGATGACATTCTTGAGAAACCAGTTTTCCGATAAAATTCTCGAGATATCATTAGTTTTTACACATGGGATTACTCCTGCATGAGTCAATCACAACAGGTGTTTTGTAAAAAAAATGCATATTGATGTTCCGTGCAATGCACGAGAATCTTGCTTGTAATTATATAACGCAAATCACGAGCAGGAAGTGACATTTTTTGACACAACCACGTTAACATGGCCACGTAAATCACTAGATAAAGTAAATACCATTATACTTATATCTTGATGCAAAAGGTTGAGTACATGTCCGAAGAGTAGAGTCGCACACATGCACTCTGTCTCTCAGAATCTCTCACACGCACACACCAGTTACGTGATGCCCACTTAAGCAGACACGTATGTTACCATTTGTGCACCCGCGGGTACACATGATGCTGCGCATTTATTTAAGCCAGAAGGTGAACCCAAACAGTAGCTGCATTCATTCCCCTCCCGCCGCCTCTTCTTTGGTCGCCGTCGCCCGGTAGCCATGGGCCGGCCGAAGGTAACAACATGCGCCATACTCCCGCTGGAGCGGCGCTTTAATATGGAAATTTTAGTGGTCATGCATGCATCTTTTTATGCTAGCACTCCTATATAAGGGTTGACCGGTCGCTTCCTGCGGACGTGCGTGTGCGGTGGAAGAGGAAGGAGAAGGGAAGCGCGCTGTGGAGTAATGTTTTTACCACAATTTCTTTGGAAACTGAGTGCAATAATTCAGTAGTTTTGCAAACTACCAGTACTACACTTGAAACGGTTCAAAACCTATACTCCCTTGCCAGCGCGCGCTTCCCGCATGAAACGGTCAGCGTCGCCATGGAGCATCAGTGCCGCATTAATGCCCGGCCAGAGCAGAGGCGACCTCTCACTCGCGCCGGCTTTGAAGTGCCACGACGGCCGAGAGAGCGCCGCTTCCTGATGCACGCGACTGCTCCGCGTCGAGACTGGTCATAGGCCCTGTTTGGATCCATCGGTTAGAGTTAGTTTGAGCTAGTTGGGGCTCAAATAGCCCTAAAGTATGCAAGCATGAGGGTTTAAATTGGAGCAAGTTGCACCGAACCCACCAAAAAAAACTATCCCACCCAAGAGGTGCTAACTGGAGATAGTTCTCATTGCGACCACTGAAAAATCACTTTTCTCTCTCCACGAAGTGCATTTATTGTCAATCTAACCCTGTCACCCAAACACCTCTTTGGCAACAGTTAGTTCAGGGTTAGTCATGAGTTAGTCTAACCTCTAGATAAGTTAGAGTATCAAACAGGAGCAGTATAGGACATGCAAGTTGCTCAAAGCATACATGCAAATTCGTACGTCAAAGGATTTTTTTCTTTTTGAAAACGGAACGTGAAAGGAATTTTTTTGGAATGCTCTTGGCATGTCGCTAACATGTGATAGTTAACCGACCTCGATAGACGGCAGAAATGCCAGCCCACCGCACTTTGATAGAGACGAGGAGGGAGAAGCGATACAGGCTGCTGGATTACTAGAGATAGGTGTCGCACGGAAGACAAGAAATATGGTGATAGCGTGGGTTAGCCATGTACTAGTATGATGTAACTATATTGGGCTGTCGTGTTTCGTACTCTTCTCGTCCGCTATGGAGATGATTGGTTAATTTTATATCGCTGAATAATATTAAATATTATGAGTGCAGACGCTCCACCACGAGGTTCCTTGCTCCTTCTCGGTCGTTCGGAATCTATGTTCTTCCACTCTATTTTTTTTACGTGAGATTTGTTCATCCTTTTGCCAACACGCGAGACATCTAGCATCAAGGTGCATGTGTTATGCAAGGATCGTTCCATCTATATGAAGAACATGTGGGACTGGAACTACGAGACGGACATGTACCCAGGTGTGGACGTACGAACCTGAGTAATGTAGCGCAGTAAGTGAAGTAGAAAGGCACAAATGGTAGGAACATGCGGGGCACATAGGGTGTGTTTGGTTGCGTTCTTGTCTCAGCATAGTTGTTCCGTCTTCATGCATGCTCAACTCAACACCCCTCTTCATGCATGCTCTCTTCATGCATGCTTCTAGTGTATTTGTTCTAAACTAGTGTGGACTCATGCACCCTCCATACACTCTACCAAACACCCAAAAGTAGGTCGAGAAGGGAACTCTTGGGCGACATTTGTCTCTTACTACGTACTACCACTAAATGTTGTACGTGCAATGCACGGTGATGTTATGGAGTACATGCCTAAGTACTCTACTACTACTATATTAGTTGGAGGCACATATTAACTTTTATATTTATTTACGTGTATGCCCCGAGACCTTCCAACTAGACGTGTCTTTCTCTCTAGGTCGCACTTTGTATCGTTCATACCACTAAGTACTCCTACGTGTGGTCTCCGACCCAGAAGTGGAAGAAGTGGAGACGCTCTACCGCGCTGTTTTTTTACGCTGGGCTCTACCACGCTGTTCATGTCCCACTCCTTTCGCTGACGTGTGGGATATCCAGCACGTGCCGTGTTTGGCACCCTTCGTTGTAAGAGTTGAAACACTAGCATTCATCAGAAATAAAAAATAATTATAAATCGGCAGTGATACTATTTTTTTGCGAACCAATCAGCAGTGATACTATACCACACGGTTTCCTTGCTCCTCGATATCGGAAAGAATACTTCCGTTCGCCAACATGTGGGACGTCGACCATCCTAGTCCACTTGACATGCACGTAGAACTCTAAGGGAGAGTCACCCAGGTCATCGCACCGCAGTAACAATGACTAATGAGCCGTCAAATCACAGGCCCACTTCCCACTTTGAAGTTGCTCGGACAAAGGAACCATCATGACTTCGTTGAATTCCGCTTCTTGAAGAAAACTACTGTACCAGCAGTACTACTAGCTACAGTAGTTACTCCAACAAAGGCCTCCTTTCGTTCATAGGATAGGAATATGAAAATCATAGGAAGTGAGATGCCATGCATCTCAATTCCTATAGAGAAAGAGATGCCATTTGATGCTTAGGATAGGAATTTTTTCATTTAGTCTAGGCTAATGTACTGGTAATTTGCTCTAAAAACTACAGTAGTAACTAGTAGTACTGGTACATGCTCGTACTCAGACACAGACACACACACTAACTACTAGTACTACTACTTCTCACATGCTGGCCAGACGCGGTCGTTCTCCTTCCCGGCTTTGTCGGTGACACCCCACCGTGCTTGGATCTCCGCCGACCTCTCCGCAGAAGCGCGTGCATCCTTTTCTTTCTTGCGATGGTGGGCCTCTCTTTTCTTGAGTGCTTTCTGACTTTTCCGCTCCCTCTGTGCGGCTTTGGCCGCCTCTTGCTCTACCGCCCATTCGGCCTTGGCATCTTCAAATTCCTCCCACATAGTTGTGAGGTCGCGAGCGGCGATGAACTCAGCACGGCGGGATTCCATTGCTTCCCTACCATTTTGTGTGCGGTCCTGGGCGACGAGGAACTCGGTGCGGCGGGATGCCATCGCTGCCTTACCGGTTAGTGTGCGGTGCAGTGGCATGTACGACACTTGGTGAGAGCTCTGGGGTGGAGTGGCCGGACAACCGTATAATGCATTGGTTTGTCAAGAGCTCAGGATAGAAGACGAAGCAAATTTGGATTCCCCTTCAATCCTGGTTATTTATTACCAAGTAAAATGCATTGGCGGTCATCGAACTTGTCTTTATAGCTCACGTTGATCATTGTATACGAGATATGGTGATTATACGGTCACTGGCTCAGCGTATAGCTTCGTATTTGTTTGGTTGACCAGTCAAACAATCCGCATGCGCCTCATCAGCTCGTGTTCTTTATCTATCTACGCGGGCCTACCTGTCAATGGGGAAAGAAATACTATAAAACCCAAAATTATGAGTATGTGGGGAATCAAACCATGGACTTGTTGCTGCAACGCACCCTCATCAGCCAAATGAAAATGAAATACTTCGCGTCAGACACTCATGCTCACGCTGTCAAAGCATGCTAATGCATGCACGTCGCCCTCTAAATCAAAGTCCTGCTCATGGCGCAACGCAAATGGCAAGCCCATCACCTGCGCGCCCCGGCGGTGCCTGACATTACTGTTTAGACGTTTGATGGAGGCTTACGTGAACGCCGAGCATTTATTCACCTGGCTCAACACCAAAGGTCATACTCGGACCGCCTTGCTCATGTATATCGTCCGTCACAACGACAATCTATAAAACATCCTAAGCTAGAGAGGGTACTATGGTAGTATGGTTCGAAGTATGTACTACCGTGAGCGACCGATCTTAGTGCCACTGCACACCGAAACCCCTTCCATCGCTAGCGCGCGCTTCCCGCCTGAAACGGTCACAGTCTCTCCAGAATGTCAATGCCGCATTCACCGGACTTAACTGCAGGTGCAATTGGTGTGTGACTAACATGTGGGCCAGATCCCCATTGGGCCCACATGTTAGTAACCCAAATGCATCTGCAGTTAAGTCACTGAAGCAGCATCCGCATTCACGCCCGACGAACCTACTCCGACGCCAGTTGTCCATCCGTCTACCGTGGCTCATTGCCATTCGCCCGATATATTAACATGAGCCCCAGCTCCCAGCCATAGCCAAATACCCACACTTATTCTCCTCCGGTCCCTTCCTTCTGTCGGCACCACTTCAACCATGGCCTCCTGGCGCTCCGAAGCTCTCTTGGATGTACTGTTCTAGGAGCAGACGAGGGACATCGGCGGCTCCGCTCTGGCAAGCTCCAAAGCTCTCTTCGATGTACTGTCACAGGAGCAAACGAAGGAGATCACCGGCACCCCCCCGGCCGCCCTCCGCCACCACGACCACGAAGCCGGCAGCAAGGAAGAGTAGTACACGGTAGGTCGCCGCCGCTCTTGTCCCGGGAAGGCCACCGCTACTCCACGCAGTTGACGCCAAGCTTGGTGGGGTAAACATCGGCGGCCGATTAGCCGCTTGACGGCAACATGGAGGCGGAAATCTTCAAAACCTTGTGCTCCGGAGGAGGAGGTTATCGAGGCGGATGAGGAGGAGGCAAAGTCAATGGCCGGCTTTCTCGGGTTCATGGCCGAACATGGTGGTCGGGCGCTGGCAATCATTTAGATTAGGTTTATAGTAGGTTTTAGTACGGCTTGTGCGAAATATGTAATGAATTTCGTCCAATTTGTAGGAAAAGTTTTCAAAATGTAATGAATTTCATCTGATTAATCTGAAAATTGCTTTGTTTGCACGAATTTCGTCCGGTTAGTTCATATAGTTGTCGAAAGGTATGCGGGCAGCATCAGATGGCATCCATCAGTGTCCTCGGACAGATGCCAGTGTAAATTTGTGGGCCAGCGCTGGAGATGCCCTAACTATCATGCTATAATCGCTAACAATCCTCCATTATTTGGCAGGGAACAGTTATCCTTCGATCAATATCAGATCTGTGGTTTTCCGCACTCCTCCCACGTAAGAGTGTAAACTCTTGCTTACATAAAAATGGAGCAAGTGGACGGCACTTTAGCACGTCATATCACTCGAACTATCCCGCCTAACGAGCGGGAAACCACCGCCCTCGTCATTTTGTTCTGGATTTCTATCGATCGATCGCGTGAAAATGTTATGCTTCGCAAGTTCTAAAGGAAAAGGCGGCACACTTACGACTCGTACGCGTCGCAACCCCGACAGTCCGGCTCGCACGCCGCTCACCAGAGGGGACACGCATTGTCTTGCAATTTCACTGACATGTGGGACCATAATTGAATAAACCGTCGATAGCCGAAATCTAATCGCTCAGCAGGCGTCGGCTGAGAAGAGAGAAACTGGGGAGGGAGAAGAGATCGCCCGCCCGCCGTGCACGGACTCCAAGAAATATATAGTGATAATGTGAGGTGGGCCATGCTGGAGTCCGGACCACTTCCGGAGCCCGCTCTCACCACCCTGGCCCCTCAAGACGCCACCTGCCCGCCGCATGCATGCATAGCAAGTAGTACTCCTTATGTGGAGGAGAGAGAGGCATTGACAAAGTCAAGGAGTGGGCTCTGCAAGAGCCTGTCTCTACACGTGCTCCTAGGTATAAAAAATAATTCTAAAAAAAGGCATAAAAAACAATTGTGTCTTAAAAAAGAAAGGTAAAAAACATTTGAGAGGAAATAGATAGAGAGAAAGTGAGAAAAAGTTGTAACCTGGGCATTACATGAGGAAGAAGGGAGTGGTGCACATGCGAAGTTCACTGGGCTGCCGTGTTTCACACTCCTCCGTCGTAACAGTGGAGACAATAGCTTTCATCAAAAATAAACAATGAATAATCGTTGCTCGTCCTCTATATCGGAAAGAATACTTTCATTCGCCGACATGTGGGACGTCGACCATCCTGGTCCACCTACCATGCACAATATTATCCTGGTCTACCCCGGTCGTATCGCAGGCCCAACCTTTCCCACTGTAAGTTGTTCGGACGAAGGAACCATCATGACTTCATTGAATTTCGCTTCTTCAAGAAAACTTACTGTACCTGCAATACTGCTACCACACGCGAAGACTGGACGGCACTATACCACGTCATATCACTGAAACCCACAAGGCCAAACTAGCCCACCTAGGTCATCTATTTTGGAACGGAGGGGGTACGTCTCTGCACTTTTATGATTTTGTGTTGAACGTTCTCTGTACTTTTGCTACGATTTTCCTACCCTATGAACCAAATGAGGCCTGAATGTATGTTGACTATTGTCTGATCGATCGCTAAGCCTACAATTTTAGGAGCTAGGGCTATTGGTCGATCGATGAGGGATAAGTATAAGCGTACCACGAGCTCATCAACCCCAATGTTTCTCTCCGGTGAGTGTTTTGCAAGTACTATAGCTCGCACAGTAGCTAGCCTACTAACACCCAGAATCATCAAATAAGCCCTGCTGATATGATAAACAATTCAAACTTACATCTAAGCATGCAATATATTACATCAAAAGCTGGTGAGGATACATCTGTTTCCATAACTCGGAGAGGGTTCGCATGATTCATCGCATGATTCACTATCAAACAAAAGTAGCAAGATCCGCCCACACAAGATAGTGCACTAGCCATAAGTTGTTTGATAACATGCATCTATCTGGTAATTAAACACAGGGTAATGCAAACTACCCTGAGGGATTAGCGCGACCAACTATTTCTTGTCATCGATCTCTCGGGCAATGACCATAGCACGGACAGCAGCATGGGAATCGATTTCTCGGGCGATGTCCACAAGACTGACCACGACATCGGAATCGATCTCTGGGCGATGTCCACAGGATGGACAGCGGCATCGGAATCGATCTCTAGGGCGATGCCAACAGGACGGGCCACGACATCGGAATCATCAAGGACGTCCACCGGCACCTGCACAACCCTAACATATTAGCAAGCACACTGCAAATAATCAACAACCACAACTATGGTAATAAGCCATTAATTTTTACCTTGTGCAGCTCACCGGGGGATCTCATCCCTCCCGGGGCCATCTCCTCGTCCTCGATGGGGGCCATCACCTTGACAGGGAATACTGCTTCTCAACGGCGACTATCTCCTCAAACTCGGTCTTGAGCCTCACATAGGTGGCAATCAGAGTTCCTGGGGTAGGCACGGTGGGGCCCTTGCTGCTCTTCCAACTTTCTTTGAGGAGTTCGTCCGCTAACATCCTCAACTCTTTGGCCAGTGCTTGTTTTTTGGAGTTCTTCGTCTCCATGGGTTGGCCAGCCAACATGGTCAACACGTTGGTCGGTGCTCGCTTGCTGGAGATCGCTGTCTCCAGTGGGTTGCCCACTGGCAACTCTTTGCCTAGTGCTCCAGGATCCATCAATGAACTGACAAACAAAAAGCAATCGAAAGGAAACCACAATCGCAATGAAAACGGGAAAAGAATAGGACGTGAGAATCGGTCGGTGCTTCGCAAAAAGAAGATTCTTGGAATGAAAATATAGCAGCATAACTGATTCTCCCACCTTTCCTTCGTTGGTACAGAAGAAAAATGACAGAAGTGAGTAGCCTGGAGTGAGGTTTTCTTCAAGAAAGGGAAGAAAGGGCTTGAACGAGCGTTCTAGTGAAATGATGGTTGCTTTGTCCAGTCCAACTTGGAGACCACCTTACCACTGCTGGTAAAGTGTGTGTTTTGTGATATGATGGGTCATGACGGCCACACCGGGGTGACAGGTGAGTCTCGACTGTAGCACCTCGCTGTGATTTGGTGGATGGCACGCGGGCCTAGATGCTTTGAAATGTCCTGCATGTAGATAGAGTGGCTAGTCATATAGGAGTTCTCAATATTGTGCACCGCAACCAAGCTGGAGAGGAAAACGAGAGAACTACGTAATTAATGCATGAGTTTAATTACTCCCTCCGTCTAGGTGAGTAAGTCATCTTAGGCTGTGCACCGTGACCAAGGAGGAGGGGAAACGAGAGACATTAATGTTTATTTGCTAATTAATAGTATTGCATGCAATGAACTAACCACTTGATGTCATGTTTGATAGTCTCAGGTCATTAAAAGCATGCACACCCTCATCTCTTATTGGTTGATATGTCAAGAAACAAGAAACGAGGTAGAAGTTAATGCACCGCGCCTACGTGTTTTGGGATTATTTGGTTTTTGTAAGATGACTTACACACCTAGACGGAGGGAGTAGGGTAGTTTTGTAAAGTACGAGATACATTCCTCCAATCGCAAAATGCCTTGGTTCATGAGATTTGAGATTTGAGCCCTATAAACCGAAAGGGAGAGAGTACTGCACATGGTGTAATCTAGTCACTTGTTGAAATCTCTAGAAAGGCAAATACTCCTTTCCAGTTTACAGGGCTATACTACTCCCTCCGTCTAGGTGTGTAAGTCATCTTACGAAAACCAAATAGTCCCAAAACACTTAGGCGCGGTGCATTAACTTCTACCTTGTTTCTTGTTTCTTGACATATCAACCAATAAGAGATGAGAGGTGTGCATGCTTTTAATGACTTGCAATGGCTAGTTCATTGCATGCAATGCTATTAATTAGCAAATAAACATTGGTGACCCCAGGAGGAAATGGTGCTAAGCGTGTGGACCTATGCAGAATGAGTTTCAACCAATGGATAATGGAGTTTAATTGTTAAACAATAGCAATTTTGTCACATGCAAGAGCCTGGCTAGTACTCCAAGGAACCACACCACGTGAGCGTTCGCAACTGCAACGTTCGGGTTGCGCTTGGCTCTTCGCCTCTTTGAGAAGACGAACAATGATGTTACTCCTACTTCTACAGTATCGAATCCACTCCTACATGTCCGTCCACCTTGTGCGGGAGGGATAGCGTGTAGCGAAAGCTTCTACTTACTGCTCCTGCTTTTGCGTCTATGACAGGTGGGCCCAACAGGTGGTTGGCCCTCCTGTCATGCAGCCAAAGGCAAGTGCAGTTAAGGCACCGGAGCTCAGTCCGCGAAGGAGAGGGCGTTGTAGTAATCAAATATCTCGGTCTTGTATGAGTTGACGCAACACATGAAAGCACTGCACTCGATATAAGTCTTTTTACACATTTCAAATGGGCTACTTCGTATGTAGGAGTAGACATATTCTGCTTCGTATGTAGTCACTTGTTGCAATCTCTAAAAAGACTTATATTTGGAAATGGAGGGAGTACAACACATGCATGCATGCCGTGACTTTCCTTTTGATACTTGCATGTGTTGATTTGATGCACCTTGCCAAATTTTGACTATAAATTTAACTAACCAAATTTTCATGCATGTCACAAAAAATTACGGGGCTATTTGGATTGTGACTATGTTTGTCTTATGTTGCCACATTATTTTTCCCACACTTGCCACACTTGCCTAACCTTAGTTTCTCAAATTGTTAGACACACTTTGGCTTGCCTAAGGGAATCTTGCCACAATTTTTGTGTCTATGACATGTGGGGTTCACTGCTAATAAAAAAATTCTTGTCTTGGGTGTGCCTAATAAAAAAGACTTATATTTAGGAACGGAGGGAGTAGAAAATATAAATAAAAATGCATGTTGGGGCAACCCACGTTTTTGCTAATTTTAGTCGTGGGCTTGTTCACAATTTTTACAAGGGGGTGGTTGTTCATTTAATGGAGGGGATTATAGTACCAGACTTGAACGATACAAAGTGTGACCTTGCACATCATAACACCACTTGGAACAAGTGGGTAGCTATCTCAAAAAACAATCAACAACTAAAAAACCCGCGACCTGGCATGTAGTAGTACACAATTTTAAACGATTGTTTTGATGGAGTGAAAAAGGAAAACTACCCCACTACGTATATATAGGCCGGAGCCTCCGCGCTTGGTTGCTAGGGTTGCTCTATTCACACACTCTCATCCCCTCCAGATCTAAACAAGATAGGGGTAGTAACACTGTCTTTCTCCCTTCAAAAAACACTGGCTTTCTATCCTCAATGCTGGTTATAGATCCGGACGTATCCCCCTCTGCCGGTGAAGGGGAGGAGGGGCAGCATTTAGGCCATCGTTGACAGTGAGGGAGGAGACCCACTGCCAGCCGCACCATTATCTCTGGCCGAGCGCTGGCGCGGGAGGTCTTCCGATCCCTTCACCATTGCCTGTGGGCGGATCCAGCCTCCCGCCGCCCACCTATCCACATCCCGACGTCCTTCAGGTATATCTTCGTTCGAAACCGCCTTAGCTCTACTTCCCCAGCTTGCTACATCGCTGCATGTGCATCATTTTCTACCTCTCAGCCCCTCTCGATCGGATGGTCCAACGTCACATATTTTGTTTCTTCTATTGTTAGAGGTAAAGCTACTTCATGGAGTCGAATCTTGTACTCCCTCTGTCTTAAAATACTTGTCATTGAAATGGATGTATCTAGATGTATTTTAGTTCTAGACTCATCCATTTTGATGACAAGTAATTCTGGATGGAGGGAGTACTTGGTTCGAACAAGAAATAAAGTGGGGGTGGGGGAATTTAGTATGTACATCGGACTTGGTACAAACAGGAAGGAAAGGGGGTGAAAGTAGTACAAACTGGTCATCCAATCGGTCTCTTGGTCGAAAAGGGAAATATAGGGGTAAAGCTGTACACAGTGGTATGACCAGGACTAGATTGCTATCCACACATAGGAGTAGGTGGCTAGAGTGAACAAAAATGGGACCAACCCAGATATGTTTCTTGGATGTTTGTTTCTCAGGGCAACAAACTATGAATCACCACTTTATGCCCCTATTTATGTACATGGTGTTGGTCTGCTGATGCACATTGTCCCATGCCCTTATACCAAATATTTAGGCTCCGTTTGGAATAAAGGGGCAGAAAACATAGGTCTTGATGAAAATAGAGGAATAGGAAAGGAATGTAGGTATAAAACTATGGAACAGCGAACCGGAGGAAACTCTCAAGAGAATGTGTTCGGATGGACTACGAAATGTACAAATTTGTTTTTTAGAGTAGCATGCTTGGAAGTATCAGATGCTATTTGTTTATGCAGCTGCACAGTGACTACTCTTGTCCTCACCTCACGTACCACACATAGGTTGATTTTTTTTTATTCTGGCAACACAACACAGCAACATGTCTAACGCGTGACCGCTAGCGCCTACCTCGGGCTTCCGCCCAAAAAATGAACATCGCGTGGATGTTTCTAATCCTATGGAATCAGTACTACCAGACCAGCTTTCCTATGAAACACTATTCACCTTTCCCGTGTTCTGAACGGTTGGAAGAGAAAGAATACCGTAGGAATTGTGTTCCTACGAAAATCCTACACCAAACCTGTGAACCGAACGCAGCCTTAGCTGTTCTTAATCTAATGTCCCTGGTAAAAATGAAGCCATGCCACAGTTATAAGCCATGACAACTTTAGCCAAATGTTTTTGCCTGTAATTGTTTGAGACTCTGACTGTTTCCTTTGTGCCTTTTTGTGCAAACAGGGATATCCAATTCACCTAGTTGTTGTTGTGACCTTTTGGTGCACTGCACAAAACTATTCTTAAAAGAAGTGACTTTTGTGCTATTTAACTGGAATGTCAGAATGGAACAGTTTGTTCATTTTGGTGGAACTGCACAAAGGGAGATCTGTGTTCCAATCCTCATCATCCATATTGGCGTCATAACCTTCCTTTAGGTAAGAATGATATTTAATGCATATGTTCGTCTCTATTTTCCGACTGCCATGAAGAAATAATGTTGTTTTTTACTAGTACACTTGTACTCCCTCACTGACAAAACCAATTCTGAATTAGAAGGCCAATCATGTACTTGGTTTCACCAACTGGTGAGGAGAAAGAGAAACAGAGCATGAAGAGGAAGAAGAAGAAGAATAAACAGTGCAAAGGCGATCTTGCTGAAGCCAGAGGCCTTAGTCGAGGCCATTCAAGGGCTCCGGCAATGACTACCTTACATGTGAGACGATCCTCCAGGGAGCCCTTCCACTTCTGCTGTCTCACTTAATTAGGAGTACTTAAGTACCACTAATTTATTACTGCCTAATTTTCCTGTTGGAGTTAAACAAATCTCTAGTAGGACCCTATGCTGAATCATGTACGTGTGTATGTTTGTCTATGGAGGTGAATCATGTGGTGGAGCAGGGAGGGAATATTATTAGTGTCATGACATAATAGTGCTATTGTTTTGCATGTCAATTTATTGCCATTGGTTCAATGAGGCAATGTTTTGCGTATTGTCCATCATGAATTTGATGCTACTGTTTGAGTAATATGCTAATGTCTTCCTATCCTTTCTCACTAAGCAAATGAAGGCTTCACCTTGTTCCTACTTGTGCAAATAGGGATCATGTTGTGCCAATCATACATTTTAGTGGAACTACACAAGACAATACAATGAACTGTATTCCAGCCAGTGCTTTAACTCTGCTGGAAGTTCTTGATAATCTTTCGATATAATCTCAGCACTGGTAAACAGGAGTGATTTCAACCATACATTTGAAGTGCACAAAAATATATACTATTGTGTGATTCCAGTGAGTGCTTTATCATCTCTTATGGGACTACATGAATAAGCTTTTTTTTCTCAGGTTGGTACAGGCCTAAGGCCTTCATCCATATTAGTTTGTTGTCATCTCTATTTGTATCGTGCTACTGTCATGAGAAACTCCTTTATCTTTGCAGGTTAAAGTTTTGCAACCTATGATAAATGGCAATATTTGAGTGTTGAGTTGAGCTAATTGGCACTGATTAAATAAACTAATACCTCTCTTTAAGCAAGACTACTATGTTGCTAACTTTACCCATTAAGATAATGAGGGTGCTTCTATTTGTTAGTGTATGTTTCATCAACTAATCCCACTATTACAGTAATCTCACTCTCTCAATATAAGTGCCAACAGGGATGCTCGATTTTGGTGGAATTGCACAAAAACTTTGGGTGCTTCATTGCCTCGACAGCTTCCGTCCTTTCCTGTCAGTCGCTAATCTGTTCTTGCTTTCTTCCTTTGCTGTTAGTCGCTTGGCTTATCTCGGCTTCCAGTCAAAGGAAATAGTAATTGATATGCTACCTCACACAGGTTGGTACTGGTCTTTATCCTGATTATTGTGCCTGTCATATGTATTGGTAATTTGGTATTGTGCTACTGTTTGCCGATTTCATGAACGAGTAATTTGGAGCCTGAACTTGCAGGCAAATCATTACATCGGGTCATTTCAGTAGAACTGCACAAAATGATCAGATGGACAGGTACTTATGCTCCTGCTATGTACTCCAAAGTTCACTCAGACAAGCATCGATGTTAACAAGAAGTGCCTATATTCATTTGAGTATCAACTGGCGTCAACCAATTGTCAAACTCCAAGTATTAGGAGAGTGGACGCCAAAAATATTGCTTGGTGCATAGCCCAGAAAAACACAGTCCAGCCTTTGGTCCCAACTTGTGCCTTTTGGTTATCGACACATATGGACTATATGGCATGGAGTCTAAAGATTCCAGACAAGTTGGTTGACGTGTATATTCATCTAGCACTTAATGAGTCTGCACGCCAAGGATGCACCATTTTAGTTGAACTGCACAAAAAATTTGGGTGGTTCATTTTCTCAACCGCCTCCTTTCTCGTTTGTAATGTAGAATTCTGGCGAGATACAGGACCAAGATGAGCTAGTAAACTAGTTGGATGAAAGTACTGGCCAAGTTGCTCAAACCTCCCTCGGCACGAGGCTACTATTTGAGGATAAACCTACAAGCAAAGTTCAGATTGTTTGTGCTGCCTCTTATGTACTCGAAAGTTTACTCGTACAAGAAATAATTTTAGCAAGAAGTACCTCCGATTGAACACCATTTACTAGTCTATACCCTAGGTAATTAAAGTTCATCCATGGATCATATTGGCTTTGATCTCAATCATTTGGATGCATAAACATACTAAACATGTGTATATTTGAATCTTTTTGTGAATTATGTATGAATATTGTCGTGTGATCTATCAATCATTTGGATGCATAGATATGCTGAGCTTGTGTATATATGAATCTTTTAAGTTGTTGATAATGAATGTTGGCTATGAATATGAACGTGTCCTGTGAACCTTAGTTTGATATGAATGTTTACCTTTTCTGTTGTATTTGTGTGTGAACTTGTTAGTATGCCTACTGTGGGGTATAAAATGCAGGTCTCTTATTAAAGTAATGTTGTGTCCAATTTATGTTTTCCCTTCTAACCACATTATATATATTTATATTATTACTATTATCGTATATTTTATAGAGACTTATATATACATTATAAAAACATCCCACGTGTTATTAACTTATAAAAGTAAATGTTTAACGGAAGTTGGCAAGGAAAATCCTGGTTGTTTTTGACTCACAGGCAAGGAAAATCCTGGTGATTGTGTACAAAAGCTTGCGGAGATTTTAAGGACCAATTTAATAATAATGCGCTCATTTTTATTTTGAGCAATAACTCGCTAATTTGTTAATTATATATATATATATATATATATATATATATATATATATATATATAATGTGCCTCTCTGGTTTAATCTTTTATATTAATTGCTCCTTCTAACATAACATTATATATATAACGAGCCCACCTAATAAGTGTATTTCAAGGAAGTGCAAATGGGCTGGGATTTCTTAGAAAATAAATGGTCCTAATTGACGCAAAATTATTTTTTCACCCAGCCCAACAAATGGACTGTACATTCTAGAAAACATGGGTTAAATATATGCCACATTTTTGCTGGCTGACATGTGGGCCAATAGGTCGAAGCCTACGCAGGGCGTTGTCAACTTGGTCAACAAATGATTGTGTCATCCATAGCCATTGGATTTATATCCAACGGCCTGCATGCACCTTCAATCTATCGTCTTCTTCCTCCAATGTCGACGGGACCGCCTGGTCCGGCCTCCGGCGGATAGCGCCTCTGCTTAGCACGCATCACTGCAAAGCACTACCCCACCGTCGGTCGGGCTATCCCTCCACCACTCGACACCTCCTGTTATTCTCCACAGACTACAGCCCCACGCCGCAATAGAACCAGTTATAACCCTTCTCCTCCTCTCAATCTGCGACTCCACTACCACATTTTCCCATCTCCAAGTCATTCCCCCCGGGGCCTCGCCGTCGTCCACCGCCTCGCTGCGTTCGGTGCGGCATGGTCAACAAACGAGAGTCATCAGAAGAGGACTCTACGTGGAGAGCCTGACGGCTGGGACCCACGAGGTCCATGGTCGCACGCAAGGAAAGTTCCTCCTTATTAAGCTGAAAAAAATGTTTCCTCCACCTGACAGCTGGGACCCACCGGCTGTAACTTCGCACGGAAGGAAGTGGCTCCTTGTTTTGCGAAAAAAATTATTCATCCCGTTGACAGCTGGGACACGTCAGATTTGGTGACTGACTTGTGGGCCTACTAAGCGGACGGGTATGCACGGCTTTGTCAACTTAATCAACAAATGATTCTAGCAGCTGGACTGTTGGATGTTAATCCAACAGCCGTGCTCCTTCTTCAACCTCTGTTCTTGCTCCTATCTCCCATGGGCGGCACCGCGGCTGTGCTGCCTGCACTCGAACCAGTGAAGTTTCCCACTCCTCTCCATCTGCGACTCCACTGCCCCGTCTTCCCCATCTCCGGGTCGTTCCAGTCTGGGTGCGCTCGGTACGGTGTGGTCAACATGGTCAACAACCGAGAGTCATCTGAAGATGACTGTACGTGAGAGGCTGACAGTGGGGACGCACCATGCCCATGGATGCATGCATGCAACGGAACGCGGTGAGGTCAACGTGGTCAAGGAACGACTTCCATTAGAAGGATACTATACGTGGAGAGTCTCAGCTGGGTCCATGGCCGCAGCAAGTAAGTGCCTCCTTATTACACGGAAAATAATGATTCCTCCAACTGACAGCAGGGACCCACTGGATGGGCCACCATATTTTGCGAAAAAATGTTTGCCCCCTGACTACTGGGACCTACCTAACAGGCCACCATATTTCACGAAAAAAAGGCCCCCCCACTGTCAGATCGGTCCCACTGGAAGTGCCTCCTTATTACGCACAAAAAAATGAATACTCCCCCGGCTAGCTGGGACGCACCTTGGTGGGAGGCTGACTTGTGGGACTACTAAGTTGACGGGGACGAAGGGCTTTGTCAACTTAGTCAATATGAACAATTCTAGCTCGAGTGACCGTACGATGTCCATCCAATGGCCGTAGTGCTTCTTCAACCTCTGGTCTTCTTGCTCCAGCCGCCCAAAGCAGCGCCGGTCATGTCGCATGCTCCTGCCTCCCGTGGCTGGCTGTGCTGCCGCGGAAGCCTCACCGCCCCCTACTATTCCCACCACTGGCCAGGCCCTGCGGCGACGACAGCCTCACACCGCAGCCGAACCAGTGAACCCTCGTACTCCTCTCCGCACGGGCTTCCGCTGGCGCGTCTTCCCCGGCTCCACGTCGTCCCCTTCCTAGGCCTTGCCGTCGTCCACTGCCGTGGTGCTCTCCGCGCGGCGTGGTCAACGTGGTCAAGGAACAACTTCCATCGAAAGAGTACTGTACGTGGAGAGGCTGACAGCTGGGTCCACGGCCACAGCCCAGTTTTTTTGTGATTTGCCAAGTAAGTCGCTTTGTCAAGCCTGTTGGGCTGCAAATCTTTCCAGACGAGGAGGGCTTTCATTCGGCTGGCCGAGAAAATGGCCCATCAGTAATGAGAAATGGGTTGTACATTTTTAAAACACATCAAACCGGCAATTAGTTTCAAATATCTTTTTTTTCATTTCGAGATTTTAAATTACATTAATTTTTATGCATGGATAATTTGTTGGATTTTATATTGATATACATTTATTTTTACAATCAGTTTGAATGTGAGTCGAAATTTCGGGATTAAAAACAGTTCGGACCGCACCGAAATATGCAAAATTTCATATAATTTTTTAACCGTAGCCACGATATGGGCTGTAATGCTCACAAAAAGAATATGGGCTAAAAAACCTTAAGAATTAGCAAATGGGTTGTAAATTATTAGAAATAATGGCAGATGAAATATGCAAAAAAGGTTGACGCACAAGTAGTGGCTGTTGGATGTCCATCCAATGGCGGTCGTGCTTCTTCAATCTCTGCTCTTCCTGCTCGAGCCGCTCAAACAAGCGCCGGCCGGACTGCCTGCTCCCTCCTCCCCGCGGCCGACTGTGCTGTCGCACAGGCCTCACCGCCCCACCATACTCCCATCGCTGGCCTAGCCATGCCTCTACTCACCCGCACCTGCTGTTATTCTCTGGCGACGACAGACGAACCAGTAAACCCTCGTACAGTCGTACTGCCCTCCACGTGGGAAACAACTGCCGAGTCTTCCCTACCTCCGTGTCGTTCCCTTCCTAGGCCTCGCCGTCGTCCACCTCCCTGGTGCTCTCGGCGCGGCCTGGTCAACATGGTCAACGACCGACATGCATCTGAAGTGGACTGTAAGTGGAGAAGCTAACAGCTGGGTCCACGGCCGCATGCAAGGAAATGCCTCCTTATTACGCGCAAAATAATGATTCCTCCACGTGACATCTGGGAACCACCGAAAGGGCCTCTGTATTTCGTGAAAAAAATGTTACCATCGCTGACAGCTTGGACCCACCAGCTATATCTTCGAACGCAAGGAAGTGCCTCCTTATTACGCAAAAAAAATGAATACTCCCCCTACTAGCTGGGACCCAGTATAGTGGCAGGCTGACTTGTGGGCCTACTAAGTTGACGGGGACGGAGGGCTTTGTCAACTTAGTCAATACTCCAGTGACCGTACGATGTCCATCCAACGGCCGTAGTGCTTCTTCAATCTCTGGTCTTCGTTCTCCAGCCACCCAAAGCAGCGCCGGTTGTGCGGCATGCTCCTGCCTCCCATGGCCGGCTATGATACCGCGGAGGCCTCACTGCCCCCTACTACTCCCACCGCTAGCCAGGCCATCCATCTACTCACCCACACCCCCTGTTATTCTGCGGTAACGGCAGCCTCACACCGCAGCCGAACCAGTGAACCCTCGTACTCCTCTTCGCGTGGTCATCCACTGCTGCGTCTTCCCCAGCTCCACGCCGTCCCCTTCCTAGGCCTCGCCGTTGTCCACCGCTGTGGTGCTCTTGACGCGGCGTGGTCAATGTGGTCGACGACCGACTTCCATCGGAAGAGTACTGTGCATGGAGAGGCTGACAGCTGGGTCCATGGCGGCCGCAAGGAAGTGCCTCCTTATTACGCGCAAAATAATTATTCCTCCACCTGACAGCTGGGACCCACCGGACGGGCCACCATATTTCGTGAAAAAAAACATTTCCCCCTGACTGCTGGGACCCACCAGCTACACCTTCACACGCAAGGAAGTGCGTCCGGGAAAAAAATGATTCGCCCCCCTGACTGCTGGGACCCACCAGCAACATCTTCGCATGCAAGAAAGTGCCTGACAGTCGGGACCCACGTGGTCGAAGCATACGTTGTGTTGTCATTCTGGTCGCGAACGTGTACGTACATATATACTGGTGGATGTAGAGGCGCGCACGTGTCGTTGTAGAGGCGCGCACGTAGCATGTACACGTACATACAGCGGCCAGGGTGCAAGAAAGAAAATACGCCCATGTATGTGTACATACGGGCGGGGTATCGAACGCCTACTCGCGCATACGTACGGCTAGTGCTTGTGTACATGGCTGGCTCAGAATAGAGAAACAACGTCATCGTCGTGTTCATGGGGAGGCAATGGAATGCGTCGTGTTCACGGGGAGGCAATGGGAATGCGTCGTGTTCATCGGGAGGCAACAGAACGCGTGGGAGCCAACCGGCTGGGTCGGAACGGAATGTGTGGTCGTGTTCATCGGGAGGGCTTGGACGGAACATGCGATGGAAACGAGGCCTAGCGTACCGCAGAACGGAGGAAACGGACCTCCTACATTCGGAACGGGGTCCTGTTGATCGGGAGGGGTGTGATGTACCGCAAAACGGAGGAAACGGACCTCCTACGGTCGAAACGGGGGTCCTGTTGATTGGGAGGGGTGTGGCGTACCACAAAACGGCTGAAACGGACCTCCTACGGTTGAAACGGGGGTCCTATTGATCGGGATGGGTGTGGCGTACCGCAAAACGGACGAAACGGACTTGTGTTGGAGCGTTACGTTCGAAACGGGTGTCCTGCTCATCGGGAGGGGAGTGGCTTACCACAAAACGGGACTCCACGGGATACTGTTCATCTCCACTGTCGGCCTCCTCCAGCCTCCACGGGCTACCATCGACCTCCTCCAGCCTCCACGAGCTCCTGTTCATCCAGCCTCCACCGCGCGCTACTCCACCGGCTACTGTTCAACCACCCCTCCACGGGCACCCCTCCACCGTCTACTGTTCATCCAACCCTCCACACCATGGGGTCCTGTTCAACCACCCCTCCACGGGCACCCCTCCACCGTCTACTGTTCATCCAGCCCTCCACACCACGGGGTCCTGTTCATTCAGAGGCAACGCCACCGCTCACTGTTCATCCAACCCTCCCCCCCCCCGCAACGCTCACTGTTCATCCAATCGATCGGCTTCAGGTAGCAGTAGTAGCGAAGGAATCGCTCGATCGGGTTCAGTTAACAGCCATCGATCGATCGCTCGGGTTCAGTAACGCGTAACCCGTAGTGCAATCGCTCGGGTTCAGTTAGATCCCAACGCCTCGCTCGGGTTCAGTTAGAGCCAACGCCTCGCACACACGCGTGCACGTGTACGAGAGAAACAGGCATCGCTCGGCCCCCGACCGCCCACCGTAACCGAGAACTCCCCAAAATTTTCCTCCCCCTCGCTTCTACCATGGTTTTTTCTATCATGGACGGACCAAAGAATATCATGCAACTTCGTCTCCGGCCCGCCCAGGACAAAAAGCCCATTTTCTGTCATGATTTTTTTTCATAGAAGTAGGATCCCACCACATCTATGATGATACCGGGTTTTGTCACAATTATCGTCATAGAAGTGTCATATGTAAGACAGAATTTTTTTTCATTCGGCCCAAAATGTCACGGATGTGTGTTTTTTTGTAGTGTTCCTTATTCGCTCCACGCGGGACATGATGCAACCCCAAGCCTAAGAAACGCTTTTCAATTTTACATACCTCTTGCAAGTATGCCTTCATGTGCTCGTCCTTTGGCATGTACTACTTGTTGGAGAAATTGATGAGGAGCTAGGAATCGCCCTTGATGGTAAGGCGCTTGACCCCCAGAGAGATCGCGGCCTGAGGCCGGTGATCAGGCCCTTATATTCCGCGATGTTGTTGGCGACCTTCTCACTATGGTGGAAGCAAAGCTGCATGATGTAGTAGAGCTTGTCCTTGGTCGGTGAGACGATCAAGACTCCAGCCCCCCCGCCCTTCCGCGCGAAGGCACCGTCGAAGTGTGTGACCCAGCAATCGGGCGCCTCGGCGCGGGGTGTGAGGCATTGGCCCTCTCCCAGCCCCTGGCCGGGAGCATCCGTCCACTCCGCCATGAAATCAGCGAGGGCCATGCCCTTGATGACCCTGGTTGTGCTGAACTCCAGCTGGAGAGGCTGAAGCTCGATGTTCCACTCCGCAACTCTGCCAACAGTGTTGGGGCTGTGCAGCACCTTCTCCAGGTGGTATGCAGAGAGGACCTTGGAAGTAATGATGCAGCTTCCTTGAGGCAACAAGGAGGGTGAGCAGGAGCTTCTGCTGCACGGGGTAGAACGCACGCGCATCCTGTAGCACGGTGCTGACGAAGTACACCGAGTGCTCGACAAGGGGCGGGGTGGCGACATTGTCCTTCGTCGCATGGGGCGTGAGGGACTCGAGTGCCCTATTGGTTGATGAAGCGGCAAGGGAGTCAAGGCCGCTGTAATGAGGTGGCAAGAGCTGCACGCCCCATCGCGGGTTGGCTGACCTTGCGCTCACACCGGAACGCTCCTCCCGGACCTCTACGAGCGCCGTCCTGGCCGAGTGGGTAGTGGCTGCCAAGTAGAGTACAAGAGGATCACGAGGACGAGGCGCCACTGCTGCCAGGGTCTAGTCAAAAGGGGCCTTCCTCTTCATGAGCTTGAAGAAGGGGATGGCGCGCTCGCCAAGCTTGGAGATGAAGCGCCCCAGGGAGGTCACACAACCCACCAGCTTCTGCATTTCCTTGATGGTCTGAGGCATGTGCATCTTTTTAATTTCCTTGATCTTTTCGGGGATAGCCTTGATCCCTCGGTGCAATACGAGGAAGCCAAGCAGCTTGCCGGACGAGACCCCGAATACGCATTTCTCTGGGTTGAGCCTGAAGTTCACTTGGCACAGGTTGGCAAACGCCTCCTCCAGGTGTTCGATTAGGGTCCTTGCCTCTCGTGACTAGATCACGATGTCGTCGAGGCACACCTCCGCATTCCTTCCTAGATGCTACCCCAAAGCGATGTGCATCAGCCGTTAGAAGGTCGCACCGGTGTTTCGCAGCCCGAATGGCATGCAGGTGTAGTAATAAACGCCGCACGAGGAAATAAAGGCCGTCTTCTTGACATCCTCCACTGCCATCTTGATTTGGTGATAACCCAAGAAAGTGTCCAGAAAATGTAGCAGATCACACTCAACAGTGGAGTCCATGATCTGGTCAATTGTTGGGAGCGGGAAGGGGTCTTGAGGACAAGCCTTGTTAAATCTTGTGAAGTCGACGCACATGCGCTCCTTCCCACCCTTCTTGGGGACGACGACCGGGTTAGCCAGCAAATCCGGGTGCCGCAACTCTCGAATGACACCGGCTTCTTGTAACTTGCACACCTCCTAAACGGTGAAAGCTTGCTTCTCCTGCGCTTGATGTCGCGCTTTCTGCTTCACGAGGCGCGCGTTGGGGCATACCACCAAGTGGTGCTCGATCACCTCCCTCAGGATGCCCACCAGGTCGGACGCCTCCCATCCAAACACGTCCCTGTTTGCCCGGAGGAAATCGACCAGCGCCTTCTCCTGCTCCAGGGAAGGCCGGCATCAATGGTGAAGGTGGGGCCCACATCGTCAACAGGTACCTACTCCATCTCTATGTGGTCCTGAGAGAACAACTGTTTTTTCTTCGTGGGTGTGGTCTCCGAAGCCTCTGGGGCGCCCTGGCGTTGGGGCACGAGGCCGCCGCTCTGTAGACAAGCTTGAGGGCCCGGACAGTGTCCCTTATGTCACTGACCATAGAGATGATGCCGCTCCTACCGGGCATCTTGATGACATTGTAGGCCGGATGCGTCGCCGCCATGAACTTGGCGAGGGACGGATATCCCAGGATGACATTGTATGGGGGGCCGATGCGGGCCATGTCGAAGTCGATAATCTCGGTGCGGTAGTTGTCGCGGGTGCCAAAAGAGACAGGGAGGCACACCTGCCCCAAGGTGGTAGCGGTGAAGGAAATATGCCGTAGAGGCAATAATAAAGTTGTTATTTTATATTTCCTTATTCATGATAAGGGTTTATTATTCATGCTAGAATTGTATTGATCGGAAACCTTAATACATGTGTGAATACATAAACAAACAACGTGTCCCTAGTGAGCCTCTACTAGACTAGCTCGTTGATCAAAGATGGTTAAGGTTTCCTAACCATGGACATGAGTTTTCATTTGATAACGGGATCACATCATTAGAAAAATGATGTGAGGGACAAGACCCATCCGTTAGCTTAGCATAATGATCGTTCAATTTATTGCTATGGCTTTCTTCATGTCAACTCCCGGATACTAGAGGAATGCCTTGTGTGCTATCAAACGTCACAACATAACTGGGTGATTATAAAGATGCTCTACAGGTATCTCTTAAGGTGTTTGTTGAGTTGGCATAGATCGAGATTAGGATTTGTCACTCCGAGTATCGGAGAGGTATCTCTGGGCCCTCTTGGTAATACACATCATAAGCCTGCAAGCAAACGACTAAGGAGTTATTCACGAGGTGATGTATTAGGGAATGAGTAAGGAGACTTGCCGATAAAAAGATTGAACTAGGTATGAAGATACCGACGATCATATCTCGGGCAAGTAACATACCTATGGACAAATGTAGTTACGTATGTTGTCATAATGGTTCGACCGATAAAGATATTCGTAGAATATGTAGGAGCCAATATGGGAATCTAGGTTCCGCTATTGATTATTGACCGAAAAGGTGTCTCGGTCATGTCTACATAGTTATCGAACCCATAGGGTGTTCACGATTCACGTTCGATGACGATGTAGTATTATATGAGTTATGTGATTTGGTAACTGAATGTAGTTCGGAGTCCTGGATGAGATCACGGACATGACGAGGAGTCTCTAAATGTTCAAGAGGTAAAGATTGATATATAGGACGAGGCTATTCGGACACCAGAAGTGTTTCGGGGGTACCTGGTACTTATCGGGTCACCAGAAGGGGTTCCGGGCACCCTCGGCAAAAGATATGGGCCTTATGGGTCTAGAGGGGAAACACACCATCCAAAAGGGATTGGTGCGCCCCTCATATGGGCTGGCGTGGTAGGAGAGGAAATAGGGGAAGGAAAAGGAAAGAGTCGAACAGGATCGCCCCTTCCTTCCCTCTCCCCCTCTTTCGTTCCCCCTCCAACAAACATGGCAGGGGGGCAAGGGTAGGAGCCCAAGTAGGATTCGGACCTACTTGGGGTGCCCCTTGGCCTCTCCCCTCTCCCTCCCACCTATATATATAACGAGGGGGAGGCTAGCACACCCCACACAATTGCCTAGCCGTGTGCGGCACACCCTCCACCGTTTACACCCCTGGTCATATCTTCGTAGTGCTTAGGCAAAGTCTTGCGAAGATCACTTCACCATCACTGTCACCCCGCCATCGTGCTGACGGAACTCATCTACTACCTCGATGTATTTCTGGATCAAGAAGGCGAGGTATGTCACCGAGCTGAACATGTGCAGAACGTGGAGGTGCCGTGCGTTCGGTACTTGACCGGTTGAAGCACAAAGAAGTTCAACTAAATCAACCATGTTGTGAAACGCTTCCGCTTACGGTCTATGAGGGTACATAGACACACTCTCCTCCTCGTTTCTATGCATCTCCATGGATAGATCATTGTGTGTACGTACATTTTTTTTTGTTTTCCATGCAAATATTCCCAACAATGGTATCAGAGCCAGGTCTTTGCGTAGATGATATGCGCGAGTAGAACACAAAGAGTTGTGGGTGATGATAGTCATACTCCTTACCACCAACATCTTATTTTGATTCGGCGGTATTGTGGGAAGAAGCGGTCCGGACCAACCTTACATGTCCACGTACATGAGACTGGTTCCACCGATAGACATGCAACTAGTTTTGCATAAAGGTGGCTGGCGGGTGTCTGTTTCTCCTACTTCAGTTGAATCAAATTTGTCTACGGCCGATCCTTGAAGAAGGTTAAACCAGCAAACTTGACGAATCATCGTTGTGGTTTTTGCCGTAGCTAAGAAAGGTTCTTACTAGAACCCTGTAGCAGCCATGTAAAACTTGCAACAACAAAGTAGAGGACGTCTAACTTGTTTTTGCAGGGTATGTTGTGATGTGATATGGTCAAGACATGATGTGATAAACGTTATTGTATGAGATGATCATGTTTTGTAAAGTTATCGGCAACCGACAGGAGCCTTATGGTTGTCTCTTTATTGTATGAAATACAAACGCCATGTAATTGCTTTACTTTATCACTATGCGTTAGCAATAGTTGTAGAAGCAATAGTTGGCGAGACGACCATGACGCAACAATGGAGATCAAGGTCTCGAGCCGATCACGATGGAGATCATGACGATGCTTTGGAGATGGATATCAAAAGCACAAGAGGATGATGGCCATATCATGTCACATATTTTGATTGCATGTGATATTTATCTTTTATGCATCTTATTTTTCTTAGAACGACAGTAGCATTATAAAATGATCCCTTCACTAAATTTCAAGATATAAGTGTTCTCCCCGAGTATGCACTGTTGCAAAAGTTCATCGTTTCGAAACACCACGTGATGATCCGATGTGATAGACTCTACCTTCACATACAACATGTGTAAGACAGTTTTGCACATGCAGAATACTTGGGTTAAACTTGGACGATCCTAGCATGTACAAACATGGCCTCGAAACACTGGAGACCGAAAGGTCGAACATGAGTCATATAGTAGATATGATCAACATAGAGATATTCACCATTGATGACTACCCCATGTCACATGATGATCGGACATGGGTTAGGTTCTTTGGATCATGTATCACTTACACAACTTGAGGATGTTCATTTAAGTGGGAGTTCATTAGTAATTTGATTAATTGAAGTTAAATTTATCATGAACTTAGTCCTGATAGTATTTGCAAATTATGTTGTAGATCAATAGCTCGTGTTGTAGCTCCCCTATTTTTTGATATGTTCGAGAAAACTAAGTTGAAATATGATAGTAGCAATGATGCAGACTAGGTCCGTGATCTGAGGACTATCTTCATTGTTGCACAGAAGAATTATGTCCTTAATGCACCGCTAGGTGACAAACATAGCAAGAGCAGATGTAGACGTTATGAATGTTTGGCAAGCTCTAGGTGATGACCACTTGATAGTTTAGTGCGCCATGCTTTGCGGCTTAGAACCGGGACTTCAAAAATGTTTTGAACTCCACGGAGCATATGAGATGTTCCAAGAGATGAAATTGGTATTTCAGACTCATGCCCATGTCGAGAAGGATGAGACCTCTGACAAGTATTTTGCCTACAAGATGGAGGAGAATAGCTCAGCCAATGAGCATGTGCTCAGAATGTCTGGGTAATACAATCGCTTGAATCAACTGGGAGTTATTCTTCCAGATAAGATTGTGAATGACAGAGTTCTCTAGTCACCATCACCAAGATATTAGAACTTTGCGATTAACTCCCAGTGACTAGCTAAGGATGAGGTGACGATATGTGTTGGAAATAAATTCCAAGGTTGATACGATCAGCATCGCACATTCCCTCTACTTTCGAGATTAATGTTGAACCTAAATAAATGTTATTTGGTGTTTGCGTTGAGCATGAATATGATTTGATAATGTTTATTGCAATATGGTTATTCATTTAAGTCAAAGAATAATTGTTGTTCTCCTTACATGAATAAAACCTTCTATGGTCATACAACCAATGTAAATGGTTTATTAAATCATCATAGTGATACACATATTCATAATATTGATTCCATAAGATGCAAAGTTGATAATCATAGTGCACCATATTAGTGGCATTGCCTTTTAGGTCATATTGGTGTAAAGCGCATGAAGAAACTCCATGCAGATGTACTTTTGGAATCACTTGATTATGAATCAGTTGATACTTGCGAGCCATGCCTCATGGGCAAGATGACAAAAAACTATGTTCTTCGGAACAATATGGAGCAAGCTAATGACTTATGTGAAATAATACATACCGATGTATGTGGTCCTATGAGTGTTGAGGCACGCAGCAGGTATCCTTATTTTCCGACCTTCACAGATGATTTGAGCAGATATGGGTATATCTACTTAATGAAACACAAGTTTGAAAGATTTGAAACAATGAATTTTAGAGTGAAGTGCAGAATCATAGTATCAAGAAAATAAAGTTTCTATCATCTCATCATAGAGGCGAATATTTGAGTTACGAGTTTGGCCTCCATTTAAAACAATGTGGAATAGTTTCACAACTCATGCCACCTGGAACACTACAGCGTAATGGTGTGTCCGAATGTCGTAACTATACTTTATTAGATATGGTGTATTCTGTGATGTCTCTTACCGATTTACCACTATCATTTTGGGGTTAGGCATTACAGACAACCACATTCATGTTAAATAGGGCACCATCTAAATCCGTTGAGACAACCGTATGAACTGTGGTTTGGCAAGAAAGCTAAGCTGTCATTTCTTAAAGTTTGGGGATGCGACACTAATGTCAAAAGGCTTCGGCCTGTTAAGCCCGAACCCAAATCGAATAAGTGTGTCTTCATAGGATACCCTAAGGAAACTATTGGGTACACCTTCTACCACATATCCGAAGGCAAGATCTTTATTGCTAAGAAAGGATCTTTTCTACAGAAGGAGTTTCTCTCGAAAGAAGTGAGTGGGAGGAAAGTAGAACTTGATGAGTTAATTGTACCTTCTATCGAATTGGAAAATAGCACATCAGAGAAAACCGTTCCCGTGATGCCTACACCAACTAGAGAGGATGCTAACGATGATGATGATGAAACTTCAGATCAAGTTACTACTGAACTTCGTAGGTCAACCAGAACAGGTCCGGCACCAGAATGGTACGGTAATCCTGTCCTAGAAGTCATGTTATTAGACCATGGTGAACCTATGAACTATGAAGAAGCTATGATGAAGCCAGATTCCAACAGATGGCTTGAGGCCATGAAGTCTGAGATAGGATCCGTGTATGAGAACAAAGTGTGGACTTTGATGGACTTGCCCGATGATCGGCAAGCCTGACGCTGATCCATAGAGAATAAATGGATCTTCAAGAAGAAGACTGACGCTGATGGTGATGTTACTGTCTACAAAGCTCGACTTGTTGCAAAAGGTTTTCGATAAGTTCAAGGAGTTGACTACGATGAGACTTTCTCACCCATAGCGATGCTTAAGTCCGTCCGAATCATGTTAGAAATTGCCGCATTTTATGATTATGAAATCTGGCAAATGGATGTCAAAACTACATTCCTTAATGGATTTCTTAAAGAAGAGTTATATATGATGCAACCAGAAGGTTTTGTCAATCCTAAAGGTGCTAACAAAGTGTGCAAGCTCCAGCGATCCAACTATGGACTTATCCAAGCATCTCGGAGTTGGAATATACGCTTTGATGAGGGGATCAAAGCATATGGTTTTATATAGACTTACAGTGAAGCCTGTAATTACAAGAAAGTGAGTGGGAGCTCTGTAGCATTTCTGATATTATATGTGGATGACCTATTGTTTATTGGAAAGGATATAGAATTTCTAGACAGCATAAAAGGATACTTGAATAAGAATTTGTCAATGAAAGACCTCAGTGAAGCTACTTACATATTGGGCATCAAGGTCTATAGGGATAGATCGAGACTCTTAATAGGACTTTCACAAAGTAGATACCTTGGCAAAGTTTCGAAGAAGTTCAAAATGGATCAGTCTAAGAAATGGTTCTTGCCTGTATTGCAAGGTGTGAAGTTGAGTAAGACTCAAAGCACGACCACGGCAGAAAATAGAGAGAATGAAAGTTATTCCCTATGCCTCAGCCATAGGTTCTATAAAGTATGCCATGCTGTGTACTAGAGCTATTGTGTGCCTTGCCATGGGTTTTGACAAGGGGGTGAAATAGTGATCAAGGAGTAGATCACTGACAATGGTCAAAATTATCCTTAGAGGATGAAGGAAATGTTTCTCGGTTATGGAGGTGATAAAGAGTTCTTCGTAAAAGGTTACATCGATGCAAGCTTTAACACTAATCTAGATGACTCTAAGTCTCAATCTGGATACATATTAAAAGTGGGAGCAATTAGCTAGAGTAGCTCCGTGTAGAGCATTGTTGTCGGATTTAGGGTTCCGGCAGACCCTTGAGGTTCGAACACTGGGGTGCGCGCGGAGGTTTCGCCTTCTACCTACCTGTTCCTCGCCGAATCGCTAGGATCTACACTACGAGAAGAACAACACAAGAGACACAGGGTTTATACTGGTCCAGGCCACCATTGTGGTGTAATACCCTACTCCAGTGTGTGGCGTGGTGGATTGCCTCTTGGGCTGATGATGAACCATACAAGGAAGAACAGCCTCGCGAGGGTCTGTTCTTCTGGTGGTGTTGTCCCTTTGGAGGGGTTGATTCTAGCTGCCTATCTTATCTCCAGATTCCTATCCAGATGCCTCTACCTTGTGGGTGGCTAGTCCTATTTATAGGCGAATGCCCTGGGCCTCTTCCCAAATATTGAGCGGGAAGGGCGCCAACAATTGGCCAATTTGAAGGGGAACATCTAGTACACTTATCCTGACTAAAGTTGGTCCTCGCCTGTCAAAGGCTCTGGTGGTGACGCCGACTTGGGCTCCACGGTGACCTCCATCCTGCCGTTGACCTGGTCTTGGTCTTGTTGCACCGAAATGGATGCCTTTGCTTGATGCTCTCGCCTGCGCTTGCTCCCCTTGCACCAAAGAGGAAAGAAGGACACTGCGCGGGCTGGCGCCCGGGTGGCGCCCTTGGTCGTCATGGCTTGCATCATTGGCACCTCACGAGGTACCCTGCCTTGAACTCTCCGCCTCCTCGTGAGCCAGCCTGACGAGGTTGTGCCTGAGGAAGCTCCTTGTCATCCGCCCCGCGAGGCTTGGCCCCTCGCGAGGGTCTTGAGCTTGTGTTAACGAAGATGGGCCGTGCTGGCCCCCTTTGAGCCACGCTGCAGGCCGCTGGCAGGCAAGTCTGGGGACCCCCGTTCCCAGAACGCCGACAGTAGCCCCCGGGCCCAAGGCGCGCCCGGACTTGGCCGAGCAGAGAGGCGAAAGGGCAAGTGTGAAGCGTCGCGGGCCCTAATAGCCTGTGGCCTTGGGCGCCGCGTGGCGGTGGATTGGACGTGGGCGCCTCCACAACCGCGCGAGTTGATAAGGAGCGGCATCTGCCTTCTGCCTCCTTTGCTCTCTGCAGTTGCTGCTCAGATCCCCTTTCTTGTGCCTCTCCTTCCTTCCTCCGAAATCTCCAGATCTACTCCACCCGCGCACCCTAGCCTGACATGGCGCTTCACCAGGCCCCGGCCGGAGCTTGGTATTCATCCGCCTTGGACTCGCCGAACGTGTCGGAGGCGAGCCTTACCCGGGTGCGTCGGATGGCGACGGCGTAGGGCGTCGACGGGGCGAAGGTGTTTAAGGCCGTCTCTGCCCTCCCTGAGGGCCAAGGGAGCACCTTCTATCTGCTCTTCGTGATCGCCATTTTCGCCGGTCTGGTGCCTCCCTTCTCTGAGTTCTTCTTTTCTGTCCTCTGCCATTATAACCTTCAAGCTCTGCACCTCCACCCAAACTTTGTCCTCCTTCTGGCAATCTTCGCCTACTATTGCGAGTCTCGCGTGGGGGTGAAGCCCTCAGTGGCCCTGCTGCGCCACTACTTCTCCCTCTGGACCTCTCGTGGTTCCGTCTCTGCCTGTGCGAGCTTCGTCGCGTACGGCAGCTCCATCGCCATTTCGAACCCCGGGAAAAGGATTGAGGGCTTCAGGAGCAAGTGGGTCTTGGTTGACGCTGGGCGCGTCCACCCCCGGCTGGTCTTGCCCATGGTGCACCCCTCGAGCTCCGATGACTGGTCTCGAGTGGAGCTTGTGGATCCCCGCACAAGGCTGGTGCTGGAGAAGATGGATGCGGATCTGAGGCCGGCCAGCATGGCGGCGGCGAAGCTAACTGGTGCTTCGCTGCTGAGGGAGTTCCTAGAGCATCAACTGTCTCCGCTTCGTTAGTACTCGCTTCCGATGTGGAGGCCCCACTCGAGCCCCGCGGTCCTGGCCGAGGAGGATCTGGCCGCGGTCCTCCAGTCTTTGGTCGGGGGTGACGTGGCAAGGCTGGAGGGCGCTCTGACACCCCTATTCCTTCGCAAGGACTGGGAGCAGGTTGTGGGGTCCATGCCTGTCTTCAACGGGGACGGGCCTGCACCCACGGAGGCTCCCGAGGACCTAGTGGACGTATCCTCCGGCGACTCCAGTGAAGAGAGGGAGGAAGGGGAGCAGGAAAAGGGGGCTGACTCTGAGGCAGAGTCAAGGGCTCCACCTCTTCGGCGCAAGTCCCATGCTCTCCACCTTCCTCTGAGTGACGATGACGAGGGTGATGACGAGCAGGGCGGCGGGAGCCTGCCCCTGGTCTCGAAGAAGGACCGGACTGGGCTGATCCCCCGCGGGTCCGCCCCAGCCCCGAGGCGATCAGCTAGCGCTCCACCTGCACCCGCGCCCCTTGAGGCTGATCCTTGCAACCGGCTCTCAGGCTTCAAGTACGGCTGGAGGCTGCTCGAGCCTGCTGGCGACGACCTGTAAGTGCTTGATCCCTGTCTTGTTTCTTGTTTCGTTGCTGAGGCTTGACGTCCATATCGCCCGGCTAGGCTGGCGCCCATAGCAAAGAAGCCGAAGAGGGCTCCTGAGACTCCATCCGCGGCAGCGCCTCTGCTCGCGAAAGAAGATGAACGTGACGCGCGGGCCTCTCCTGCCTAGGCATCCCTGCGAGGCCCTGCCAAGCCGGCTGGGGCGATCTCGGCTCCTATGGCCCTGGCGACTCCCGAGTCGCCCCCGCTTGACACCGCCATCACAGCCGCTGGGGCGCAGCAGGCTCCGCCTCAGGACACCATGGTCACGCTGCCATCTTTTCCTCCTACTCTGCCGACTGCTGCTTCCCCGTCTCCTCCTACTGTTCTGGATCGTGCTGCTGCCGAACTGGACCGTCTGCAGCGGGATCTTGTGAGCGCCGACCCTCGTTTGGTGGCCGGGCGCTTGGAGCTAGCCTCTGGCTGGATTCGCTCCGATGCTTCGATTCGGGTTGCGCTGGTCCAGGCCTCGACGGCCTGCGACGAGGAGAAGCATGTCGTCCTTGGGGCGAATATTGCCCGCGACGCCGCCTTGGGGAGGCGGCTAATGCCCGAGGTCGTTGCGAGGTGCTGGAGGGCGAGCTGAAGGGCCTGGAGGACCGGCTCGCCGAGGAGACTCGCCTTCGCCTAGAGTAGGAGGACGGCATGAAGGCTCGCGAGGCGGCCGTCAAGGACTGGGACACCAAGCTCAAGAAGCGTCGTGACCGCCTAGGCGCGCTGGAGCGAGAGCTGGAGGCGAGGAAGGTTGAGTTGGACGGCAAGGCACGGGTTCTTGCCGAGGATCGTGTGGCCTTTGCGGAGATGGAGGAGAAGGCCCGCGCTTCATTGAAGACGCTTTATGAGAGCGGCCTGGAGAGCCCGCTGGCCGGCGAGTAGGACGGCCCTGCCAAGCTGCTTCCTTTCCTGGTTCGTGCCCTTGAAGATGTCACCCTTGGCCTCGGCCCTACGGCTGAGGCCGAGGCACGCGTGTTGTCTTCTGCGGCGCTGACGCGGGTCTTCACCCACATCTATCTTCGCGACCCCAACGTCGACCTCGACAGCCTGCTGGAGCCAGGGAGCGGCGAGCATGCCGCTGCCGCTGCTGAGGCCATGAAGGGTCGTGCGGAGGCTCTGCTGGGGAAGTTCCGGGCCTTCAGCACCAGGCCGAAGCAGAGTGCTGCCAGCCCGGCAGCTCCACAAGGCGAACCCGCTCCGCGCAACTCCACGGTCGGCAAGTGACTCCGTTGTGGCTCCCGTCCTGCTTTTAGTTTCTGCACATGTATCAGGCCTCGCGGAGGCGTTAAAACTTGCATTTGGTGCAGTATGGACTGTAATATTTGCTTTTCAATTCCTTGAAATTTGCGCTATTTCCCTCCTATTTGCTTGTGTCCTACGCCGGCAGAGCCCGGCCCCGCGCATACCTCAGCCGCTGTTAGCCCCGACCGGAAACCAGGACGGGACCAAGGAGTGAGGGGCTACGTGACAAGTTAGGCTCCTGAGTCACGATGCTCAAGAGTCCCCCTTGGTGCTCGAACAGCAAGTAGGGAGGTGAGATGTGGGGTGGAGCTACCGTTCTATGTCTGTAGAGCTCGGCCCCGCGCATACCTCAACCGCCGTTAGCCCCGACCGGAAACCAGGACAGGACCAAGGAGTGAGGGGCTACGTGACCAGTTAGGCTCCTGAGTCGCGATGCTCAGGAGTCCCCCTTGACACTCAAACGGCCTTCATACCTTGGCTCCGCTCAGGGAGGTACGTGCGACGAACCAGACCCGCGAGGCCTGGCTGGGTGGCGTGCGTCTGGGCGTGACCCAGGCGTAGCCCCCGTGCCCAGCCCCCTCACGCGGCACTCCCGAGGGGAGGCGTCGCGATGAGGCTAGACACTGAGCTCTGGGCTCCCTAAGGTTGATGCGGCCCGGGGGCCACCCTCAGTTGTTTATCACCAGCGGGGAGCATAGCACTTCCGTATGCGTATGGGCATAGCCACTCCTCGGCAGTGTCGCCAGCCAGCACGGAGCATGGTGCTTCCACTGGTGCGTGGGAGGGGGCTCCCCTCCGGGAGGGGTCCCCGGGGCATGTACAGCCCCGCCCTGACACGCGGCTGGCATGGTAGGGCTTGACGAGGTGTATCTGGGCACCCGTGAGCCAGCGCGGGACTCACGGGGCCCTACCTCAAGGTGGATTGCGCCTGGCTCTGGGCCTTATCTTGGAGTGTGTTCCTGTAAATTAGGCTAGATGCCGATGCTCTGCGTCCTCGGGTCCCGGCTCTCGGGCTGGTCTCAGCCATCGCTGGCATGCCGGGGCGCGATGCTGTGGGCAGACCAGAGGGTGAGGGCCGGAGAGCCGGTAGGAGCCCTGAGTCGCGATGCTCAAGCACCCCCCCTTTAACGCACAAGCTGGGCTAGATGTCGAAACTCTATGTCCTCGGGTCCCGGCTCTCGGGCTGGTCTCAGCCGTCGCTAGCATGCCGGGGCGCGATGCCGTGGGCAGACCAAAGGGTGAGGGCCGGAGATCCGGTAGGAGCCCTAAGTCGCCCGATGCTCAGGCACCCCCCCTTTAACGCGCAAGCTGGGTTAGATGTCGAAACTCTACGTCCTAGGGTCCCGGCTCTCAGGCTGGTCTCAGCCGTCGCTGGCATGCCGGGGCGAGATGCCGTTGGCAGACCAGAGGGTGAGGGCTGGAGAGCCGGTAGGAGCCCTGAGTCGTGATGCTCAGGCACCCCCCTTTAACGCGCAAGCTTGCGACATCCAAGAATAAAAAGGTACCATGAATAGGCACCAAACAACAAGCATGACAGGTCGAAAACATGGCCCTAAGATAAATGCAAGAGGGGTACATGCCACTGGGTCTGACCCGAGCGGCTTGGGGATAATGCAGCCCGAGGGGCGCCCCCAGCAGAGTGAGCTAAGAACATGAAATAAAAGAGATACACGCCACGGGGACGGACCCACGCGGCCTGGGAATAATGCAGCCCTAAGGGCGCTCCCAGCTGGAAATGAAACTAGAAAGATGTCACCTGATGACGCTGAAGACGAAGGGGTGTTGATGCAGCAGACTCGATGGGCTGCGGGGGCAGATCCTCACGAGCCCCCAGGCCCTGGGGCCTCGGGAGGCTCCGGAGGCACTGGTGGCTCCTCGCGGACCATCTCCATCTCCTCCAGGGCTACGGAATGCCTGACCTCTTGAGCCTCCAGGATGGCCCTCATGATGCGCTGGTACGCAGTAGCTGCGTTCGGCAAGCCGCAAGGCATGCGAACTTAGCTGTGAGGTGGACCCTCGCAGCATCCCAATCGAGAAGGCCAGAGCCGCTCCTGAGACGCGGCCTGGTTGAGCCCTGGTATGTCGATGTAGACGCGCAGCCCACCATTCTCGCCTGGATGGGGGGCCACAGCGGGTAAGCGGCGGCTGCCTCTCATGACCCTTGACTCCTGTAACTCCTGAATGGCCTTGCTGACGAACTCCTGAGGGTTTGGGCCTCCTTGCCTTCCTCCTTCTTGATGGAAACGTGCTTCGAAGCATGCCTCCACGTGGTGCCCAAGCGCCTCCCTCGTGACCTTGGCGAGGTCGACGGCCCTCCAGGGGAGAGCCCCCGAGCCCTGCCTGAGGAGGGCACCAGGCGCACTTCCCTATGCGATAGAAGGAGGCTCCCCCTGAGGGGCCGGGCCGGTCGATGTCTTCTTCTTCTTGGGGGCGGCCTCAAGAAGCCTCCTGCTTCTGCAATCCGGGTCTTCCAGTGATGCGACCTGAAAGGCTCTCTCCAGGGAGCAAACTGCTTCTCTCTCTTCGCAGGGCACCATGATGACTCCGCCACTTCCTCGCATCTTGAGGACGTTGTAGCCGTGGTGGGTTACGGCCATGAACTTGGCCAGCGCTGGGTACCCGAGGATGGCGTTGTAGGGCAGGCGAATGTGGGCGACGTCAAAGTTGATGAGCTCGGTGCGGTAGTTGTCGCGTGCCCCGAAGGTGACAGGGAGGCGGACCTGCCCAATCGGGACCGTGGAGCCGTCGGTGACTCCGGAGAAAGGCTTGGTTGGCTGAAGCTGACTGTAGGGTACTTGGAGATTGTTGAACGTTTCCACTGACAGGACGTTGAGCCCTACTCCGCCATCGATGAGGGTCCTAGTGACTAGCACGTTGCTGATGATTGGGGAACAAAGCATCGGGAGGACTCCGGCTGTGGCCGCGCACTTGAGCTGATCTGCTGAGCTGAACATGATGGCACACGCCGACCACGTGAGAGGGCGCGTGGCCTTGAGCTTGGGGAGGACTGCATTCACTTCGCGGGCGAACTGCTTGAACATGCGCTGAGAGGCTGGGGCTTGGGCTCCGCCTAGGATGCAGGCGATCGCACGTGGTCCCTGGAAGCCCCCAGCCCCCTCGTCCTGATGACGGTCCTCATTTCTCCTTGGCTGCGGCGGTAGCAGAGGAAGGCCTGCGTTACCTTGCGGGCGATCCTTGCGAGGCTGATCCCTCCAGCCTCCCTCGCGAGGCTGGTCCTGCCAGCGATCCTCGCGAGGTTGGTCGCGCCACCCTTGACGCGGGCTGCGGTCTTCCCAGCATCCTGCGTTCCTGCCTCCTCCTTGTCCGTAGCCCCGGTCGATGCGGTCGGGACGCCGGCCAGTCCGTCCTTCACGCACGGCCCGGAGCTCTTGGCATTCATTGGTGTTATGGGTGTGGAGGTTGTGGTACACGCAGTACCGACTGCCCTTGGAGGATTCGGGCTGATCTCTGCCCCGCTTGGTGACTGGTTCTGCCGCGAGCACGGCAGCCCCCTTGCGCTTCACGTCCTTGGCCTTGGGCTTTTTCTCTTTAGGGTCTGCGGCAGGCAACTCGAGGAGGGAGAGACGCCCTTCCTCAGCCCTGGCGCACTTGGTCGCTAGGTTGAACATCTCCAAGGAAGTGCACAGATCTTCATGCATTGCGAGCTCCTCCTTCATTTTGACGTCACGTACGCCGTCAGAGAAGGCTGAGATGATGGCCTCCTCGGTAACCTTGGGAATCTTGAGGCGCGCATTGTTGAAGCGCTGGATGTACTTCTGCAGGGTTTCCCCTGGTTGCTGCTTGATGCAGCGCATGTCGCTCACGGCGGGTGTCCGGTCGCGAGTACCCTGGAAGTTGGCGATGAAGCGGGTGCGCATCTCGTCCCAGGAGGAGATCGTGCCTGGGGCCAGGTTCAGAAGCCAGGTGCAGGCCCCGTCCTTGAGAGCCATGGGAAACCAGTTTGCCATGACCTTCCCGTCTCCGTTGGCAGCCTCGATGCCCAGCTCGTAGAGCTGGAGGAACTCTGCCGGGTCAGCCATGTCGTCGTAGCGACGGGGCAGGTCTTGCTTGAACTTGCCGGGCCACGCGACGGTGTGTAGCTCGGTGGTGAAGGCGCGGCAGACCGCTGTGGTCACAGGAGGCCTTGGTGGACGAAGGGCTCGGTCCTGCGGGTCCTCGTGCGCCGCAGCTGGGTGCAGCGCGGGGTCTTGACGTGCTGGAGCAGGAGCGTGGTCGGGACGAGCCGGAGTAAGGAGCGCTCGGGAAGCTTCTCGAGGGCGAGGGACCTCTTGGCAGCTCTGCTCCTGCCGCGCTGGTTCCTGACGGGGCGGGTTCCGCCCAGGGGCTGCGCGCCTTGGAGCCAGGGCGCCTTCTTGAGCGTGAGGCGGCTGAGGCGCCCCAGGAGCTTCATTGTCCGTGCATGGCAGGGCGCAGTGCAGCGAGAAAGATGGCGCGGCGGAGCGCCCAGCGGCGCGGACGAGTTCGACGACTCGGTCGAGCCATTCTTCATAGACGTCGTCGACGGGGCGGTAGCGCAGGAGCTCGTTTGCCGCGATGAGTGCAGCTCGAGCCTCCATGGCCGCACGGGGCACGCGGGAGGAAGAACCAGCGGGGGTGAGCGAGGGCGTAGCGGTGCGGCCGTCTTGCCTGATGGATGGGTGCTGGGACGATGCTTGCTGCTCGTTCCCCGCCGGGCCGGTGGCGGCGTTGATGGCAAGCGACGGGGAACGACGAGGGCGCCCGCCGACGGGAGCCGTCTGGGCAACGCGGGAAGCGAGGGCGGCTCGGCGCTCGGCGCGAACCCGGCGTGCGTCAGACATGGTCGTGACGGTCGGAGAAGAACAGGGCGACGGAAGACGAATTCCGGAGCACCCCTACCTAGCGCGCCAAATGTCGGATTTAGGGTTCCGACAGACCCTTGAGGTTCGAACACTGGGGCGCGCGCGGAGGTTTCGCCTTCTACCTAACTGTTCCTCGCCGAATCGCTAGGATCTACACTACGAGAAGAACAACACAAGAGACACAGGGTTTATACTGGTTCAGGCCACCATTGTGGTGTAACACCCTACTCCAGTGTGTGGCGTGGTGGATTGCCTCTTGGGATGATGATGAACCATACAAAGAAGAACAGCCTCGCGAGGGTCTGTTCTTGTGGTGGTGTTGTCCCTTTGGAGGGGTTGATTCTAGCTGCCTATCTTATCTCCAGATTCCTATCCAGATGCCTCTACCTTGTGGGTGGCTAGTCCTATTTATAGGCGAAGGCCCTGGGCCTCTTCCCAAATATTGAGCGGGAAGGGCGCCAACAATTGGCCAATTTGAAGGGGAACATCTAGTACACTTATCCTGACTAAAGTTGGTCCTCGCCTATCAAAGGCTCTGGTGGTGACGCCGACCTGGGCTCCACGGTGACCTCCATCCTGACGTTGGACTGGTCTTGGTCTTGTTGCACCGAAATGGATGCCTTTGCTTGATGCTCTCGCCTGCGCTTGCTCCCCTTGCACCAAAGAGGAAAGAAGGACACTGTGCGGGCTGGCGCCCTTGGTCGTCATGGCTTGCGTCATGGGCACCTCACGAGGTACCCCGCCTTGAACTCTCTGCCTCCTCGTGAGCCAGCCTGATGAGGCCGTGCCTGAGGAAGCTCCTTGTCGTTCGCCCCGCAAGGCTTGGCCCCTCGCGAGGGTCTTGAGCTTTTGTTGATGAAGATGGGCCGTGCTGGGCCCCTTTGAGCCACACCGCAGGCCGCAGGCAGGCAAGTCTGGGGACCCCCGTTCCCAGAACACCGACAATTGTAGACATAGAAAATTGCAAAATACATATGGATCTGTATGTGGCAGACCCGTTGACTAAACCTCTCTCACAAGCAAAACATGATCACACCTTACTAGTCTTTGGGTGTTAATCACATGGCGATGTGAACTTGATTATTGACTCTAGTAAACTCTTTGGGTGTTAGTCACATGGCGATGTGAACTATGGTTGTTACTCACATGACAATGTGAACTAGATTATTGACTCTAGTGCGAGTAGGATACTGAAGGAAATATGTCGTAAAGGCAATAATAAAGTTTTTATTTTATATTTCCTTATTCATGATAAAGGTTTATTATTCATGCTAGAATTGTATTGATTGGAAACCTTAATACATGTGTGAATACATAAACAAACAACGTGTCCCTAGTGGGCCTCTACTACACTAGCTCGTTGATCAAAGATGGTTCAGGTTTCCTAACCATGGACATGAGTTGTCATTTTATAACGGGATCACATCATTAGGAGATTGATGTGAGGGACAATACCCATCCGTTGTCTTAGCATAATGATCGTTCAGTTTTATTGCTAATGCTTTCTTCATGTCAAATACATATTCCTTCGACTATAGATTATGCAAGTCCCGGATACTGGAGGAATGCCTTGTGTGCTATCAAACGTCACAATGTAACTGGGTGATTATAAAGATGCTCTACAGGTATCTCCGAAGGTGTTTGTTGAGTTGGCATAGATCGAAATTAGGATTTGTCACTCAGAGTATCGGAGAGGTATCTCTGGGCCCTCTCGGTAATACACATCATAAGCTTGCAAGCAAACAAGTAAGTTGTTAGTCATGGGGTGATGTATTACGGAATGAGTGAAAAGTCTTGCCGGTAACAATATTAAACTAGGTATGAAGATACCGATGATGGAAACTCGGGCAAGTAACATATTGATGGACAAAGGGAATTACGTATGTTGTCATAACGGTTTGACCGATAAAGATCTTCGTAGAATATGTAGGAGCCAATATGGGCATCCAGGTTCCACTATTTGTTATTGATCAGAGAGGTGTCTCAGCCATGTCAACCTAGTTCTTGAACTCGTAGGGTCTGCACGCTTAACGTTCGATGCGATACAGTATTATATGAGGTATGTGATTTGGTGACCGAATGTTGTTTGGAGTCCCAAACGAGATCACCGACGTGACGAGGAGTCTCAAATGGTTGAGGGGTAAAGATTTATATATAGGATGAGGGTATTCGGACGTCAGAAGTGTGTCGCAGGTACCGGGTACTTATTAGGTCACCGGAAGGGGTTCCGGGAACCCCCGACAAAAGATATGGGCCTTATGGGCCAAAGGGGAAACGCACCAGCCATAAGGGGCTAGGGGCCTGCCTAGGAGGAGAAGGATAGAGGGGAAGGGAAGGGAAAGAGTAGAATAGAATTCCCCCATCCTTCCCTCTCCCCCCCTCTTTCGTTCCACCTCCGACAAACATGGCAAGGGGGCGGGGGGTCGTCCAAGGGCAGCAGCCCAAGTAGGATTCAGACCTACTTGGGGCGCCCCTTGGTCTCTCCCTTCTCCCTCCCACCTATATATATGAGGATGGGGGGAGGGGGCGCTTAGCACACCCCAGACAATTGCCTAGCCATGTGCGGCGCCCCCTCCACCGTTTACACCCTCGGTCATATTTTCGTAGTGCTTAGGTGAAGCCTTGCTGAGATCACTTCACAATCACCGTCACCACACCATCGTGCTAACAGTACTCATCTACTACCTCGACGTCTTGCTGGATCAAGAAGGCGAGGGACGTCACTGAGCTGAACATGTGCAGAAGACGGAGGTGTCGTGTGTTTGGTACTTGATTGGTTGAAGCGCGAAGAAGTTTGACTACATCAACCATGTTGTGAAACACATTCGCTTATGGTCTATGAGGGTACATAGATACACTCTCTTCCTCGTTGATATGCATCTCCATGGATAGATCATTGTGTGCACGCAGAATTTTTTTGGTTTTCCACACAACGATTCCCAACAGGCGGAGCCTCTAGTCAGCCCCGAGAAGGGCTTGGTGGGCGCAAACTGGTCATAGGGCACTTGAAGCATGTTGAAGTCCTCCACAGAGAGGACGTTGAGGCCCGCGCCATCGTCGATGAGGGTCTTGGTGACTGCAACGTTGCTGATGATGGGCGTGCAAAGCATGGGGAGCACGCAAGCAGCCGCCGCAGTCCTAGGATGGTCCCTGGAGTCGAAGGTGATGTACATTTCTGGCCTCACATGGCCATGCGATGCCTCGGGCCGCATTCGGGTCGTGTCTGCCTCTCGAAGAAGCTGGTTCACATGATGACCAGACACGGGCGCATGTGACCTGCCGAGGATTCAAGTTACCACGTGGGGCCCCGGGGCCATGAAGCACGCGATGAACTGACCGTAGAGGTCCTCCCAGGAGGACACCGAGGCCTCGGGGAGGCCGCAGAGCCACGAGCGTGGCATCTTCATGAGGGACAGATGGAGCCAGTTCGCCATGGCCATGTCGTCGCCACCTGCCGCTCGGATGGCCTGGGCGTATAGCTGAAAGAACTCCTGGGGGTCGGCTGCGCCATCATAGCGCTGGGGCAGCGCCAGCTTGAACTTCACCGGCCACCGCACTCGGTGCAGGCCGGGGGTGAAAGGCGGGCAGCCCACGACGCTGCCATGGGCTTCGGGCGGCCAAACCGGTGAGGCGGCATCCGCCATGGGAACCGCGAAGCAAGGACAGAGCATGGGGATGAAGAAGGAGCTTTGACACGCCCCTACATGGCGCACCAAATGTCGGAATCGTGGATCCACAAACCCATGAAGGTTTGAACTCTGGGGCGTATACGAAGAACCTCACTTCACCGGGACGCTCTGCTCGCTATGCCCAAGGCTCGATCTTACCACGTGTCAGGGGAAACCACGGTCACCTATGGGACCAAGCCCTTGCTGGTTTGGCAGGGGGATGTCGTGTCACACAAAGAGCAGAAAAGCTTGGGGTAGCACGGCAGAAATCACACGGGCAATTTTACCCAGGTTCAGGCCGCCATGAGGCGTAAAACCGTACTCCTGCTTTGGTGGATTGATGGTGGAAGAATGGTGGTGAAGCACGGTACACTTGCCCGGCAGGGTTGCCTATGGCCGACCGTGGCTACATGCATATGAATGTGTGGGTATCCAACCTTCTAACCCCTTTCTACGGTTGCCATGGGCCTCCTTTTATAGATTAAGAGGTCATCACAATGGCAAATCAGTCATTATGCATAGATAAGACAGCAAACACCATACCTAGCTCTGTAGGCCGACTGAGCGCATTAAATGCACCACTCTATCGTTGTTCACCCGGCAAGCCTTGCTGGGCTATTTCGCCAGCTTCACGCCTGCTTGCTTGACACGTCGCAGGACGGGTGTCGTCTGTAGGTATTTCCTGTAGTAAGAGGCTGCCATGTGGTGAATGGCTGCCACTTAATCACTTTGCGGCTTGACACCGCACTGATTGGCGACGTTGGTTGTGGCGGAGTGGTTGGGTGAGGTAGTTCTTGCCTCTGTGAGTCCCGGCAGGCCCTGTCGGGATGTCTTGGCTGTTCTCTTCCGGGGGTGGCTGCCCTCGCCGAGCTCGTCTGCTCGACAAAGGAAGGTTTTTCTTCTGGTGGTATCTTGCTTCTCTGGCTTGACCTTGGTCCTCTTGATCTACATGTTGGTCCCTCGAAGATCTTGGTCTCATGTACTCTGGCATGGCCTGGTGCCATAATCTTGTTCCCGTGCCTGTGCACAGTCTAGGCAACAAAACCGGGGTTTGTTGTACCAACAGAAGCCCCCGAGCCTGCCCTGAACGCGCTGCCGTGCGTTGTCAAGGTAGGCCCTAATAAGTGCACAGGCAGGGGTGTCGAAGAGGCTGGTCTCTTGAGGTCTTCTTTGCTTCTTCATTTATCTTGAGCCCGGGCTAGTTTCCGATTTTCCCGTGCATCATGTAAAGCCAACGGTGGTGGGGCTTCTCTTGAAATGGCCCTGTGAATCGCATGGGGGTAGAAACTGCCAATTCACCCTTCCCTCCACGCCCTTATCCTTAGCCACATATGCTGCATGCATTGCACGGGGTAGGTAACAGAGGTGCATGGCACGGAGAGCATTAGGGCGAGGTCCCGGTCTTCTTGAATTGGCGGAGGAGGATGGCGGTCCCTCGTGGAGGGAGCGACTCCTCTCCTCGGCCCGCCTATAAAAGGAGGAACAAAGGGGGAGCTAAGCCATCCATCTCCGCATCCCTTCTTCCTATCTTCTACCACTTGCTGCTTATGTTGAAGAAAAGCGCCTCGGGCTAGGCCCCGAGCTTCAGTTTAGAGCTTCTCATGGATCCAAGGGAGGGTACTCAGGCGGCGCGGTGTCAACATCAGAGGTGGTGACTCTGGTGTGCTTGTTGCGGGGTCGCCCGTAACATTGATTCTAGTGGGAGGGGACGCAAACGACACCATGCCGAGGCCTGTAGTGGGCGCTGGGCATGGTAGTCGTCCGCTCCCCATTCTTCATTCCTTCGCGATGCTGAGGAGGGGTCACGGGAAAGGTTCCCCGCTAAAAAAGGTGAACCTGACTTCCCCTGGTCGTCATCCTCTAGTCGTGCAGGAGGGCTTCTTGCTCCCATACATTTCTTCGAAACGTGCAGTGGTTTCTGACGTCAGGGCCGTTAGGGACGACCATGCTTTCTGTGGGGTAAACCAGAGAGCATGGTGTCAGGTGTGGCTATCGTTCTGAGGTCTTGGGGTGGCAGTGATGCGGATGGCGGCGACAACCCATGACGTGTCAGGAATGGGGATGACCGTTTCGATGAGTCATGTTTGCTGGCGACTCTGCGTCCTCCATCCGATCCTTCGGCAGTGTCACCATCAGTGTACGCCCTCCGGTTTCTTCCTCCTTGCTGAGGAGCGGTGCCATCCTAATCTTGGGGAGGCACCAAATACAAGTTGGGTCCGCCACCGACCTCCTTGACCTCTTCCTGAACGAAATGGACAAGGGCAAAGGCATCACGGGGCACTTATCTTTTTTCAATCTTAAATTTGTAGGCACTTGCCAAATTTTAATCCAAATAATGTATTCTCTTGGGTCCATGTTTGTGTTCTGTAAGGCTTGTACTTGTATGATTAGCATATTAATGAAAAAGATGAGCCTTGTCGGGAACTCGTGCATGTGTATGTCCATGCAGAGGTGGGATGCCTCTTTAGCTTAAACTAGTAAATGCGCACGTGCAACGCACGTTAATATTTAGGCAATATATTAATTGCACGTGGATATTAGGTATGCTATTATTTGTATGTTAATTTTGTGATTAGTGCATATTTGGTATGATATTAATTGCACGTTAAACACGTAGAACGCTCGCCATTGGAGCAGTCTAGGTCGTTGGATTGACTTAGTTTGATGGCTGATATTAGTTGGATCTACCTCTTTGGGTCTTTTTATATTGGTATAGATAAACGAGTCTTCCCCGGTAGGTTATCCTGCCGATACCCTTTTTATTTTGTTGCCGGGGACCGGAGTCTACCGGTAAAAAAAATAAAGGGACCGGACCCCCGCCAACTCCTTCTCCCCAAATGCCACTGCGACCACCTAGGCCGAAGCAATGTTCGAGCCAAAAGTGGGAGCACCTAAGCTTCGAAGATCGGTGAGTTTTTCTTATGCACAAGTTTCAACTTACAGAGCACTTATGGCCAAGAGGTAGAACTTATCTGTTTGGATGGCCAGGGATCACAGTGCTGTTCCATCTCCCCAACTCCTTGTAGAAGCCAAGTTCACGGTAGGAACCTGCAGCTTCATGTAGATGAGAATGATGCAGGATGCGATCCTATCTATATGCACATGCAAATGCTCATGAAATGCTTATGCAATGCTCTTGGAATGCTCATGCATGCATGCAACTTGGTCGGTCCCCCCAGCGCTTCGTTTATTTCTCTGTTGCTCAGGGTCATCGCCTGGCTTTGTACAAGGGGTTACATGCAGCTGAGGCAAGGCCTGTACAAAAAGGGTGGCTGTCGGGCAGGGCCCGATAGCCGCGCCTTCCGGTTAGAACTTGTGGAGATGCTCAATATTCCATGAGTTAGAAATTGAATGCCATCTCCGTTCTCCAGACGGACTGCGCCAGGTCTAGTGACTCATACTACCCGGTAAGGGCCTTCCCACTTTGCCGTCAACTTGTTTGTACCCTTGGCGGACTGAACCTGCCTAAGGACAAGGCCGCCTTCCTCAAAACACCAGGCATGAACCCTGCGGCTATGATAGGGACACAAGGCTTGCTAATAGCATGCAGCATGCTTAGCAGCCTGGAGACGGTCCTCCTGGAGTAGCACAGCGTCGTCATGCCGGTGCTTATCTTGCGCTACTTCATCGTGGCAAGCAGTCGAGGCGACTCGTAAATGAGTTTCGTGCGGATAACTGCTTCTGCCCCATAGACCGGGGAGAAAGGAGTCTGCCCGGTAGCCCGATTTGGTGTCGTTCTGAAGGACCAAAGTACTACCGGCAGCTCGTCGATCCACTGCCTGCCATGCTTCTGTAGCATATCAAAGGTTCATGTCTTGAGTCTCCGCAACACTTCAGTGTTTTCCCTCTCAGCTTGCCCATTTCTTCTGGGATGTGCGGCAGAGGCAAAAGAGACCATGCTTCCGAGGGTACGAACATATTGCATGAAGGCGCGGCTCGTGAACTGGGTGCTATTTGTCGGTAATGATCCTTGCCGAGACTCAAAAACGACACACCAGTTCTTTCAAGAACTTGATAGCTGACTGAGCAGTCACCTTTCTTAGGATAGTCACTTCCGGCCACTTTGTAAACTTGTCGATAGCAACGAACAAGAATTCAAAGCCCCCAATTGCTCAAGGGAAAGGGCCAAGGATATCGAGCCCCCATACTAAAAATGGCCAGGATAAAGGGATTGTGTAAGAGCTTGGGCAGGCAGGTGGATGTTCTTGGAATGGAACTGGTAGGCTTCACATTTGGTGAGTAGCTCAACCACATCTTGGCGGGCTGTGGGCCAATAGAATCCTTGTCAGAATGCTTTTCCAACCAATGCCCTTGATCCAATGTGGGAGCCGCACATGCCTTTGTGTATCTCAGTCAACAGTTCCTTTCCTTCTTCCCGGAAGATGCACTTCCATTTCACATCGTTGGGCCTCCTTCTATACAGAGTGTCATCGACAAACTGATACATACTGGCCCTTCGGGCTACTCTTTCAGCTTCATCTTGGTCATTGGGGAGTTCTCCGGTTTGGAGGAAGTGGACTATATGCCTTGCCCAAGTTGGAGCCTGGGGCTCGGCAACGAGGACTAGCGGCACCTCCTCCACTGCGAGGGCACATTCCTTGTTTGCGGGGACCATGGGCCTAGCTGGAGGGTGCGGTCCTGCAAGTTGTGAGTTTCCGGCAGGGTCCCTGCCAGGAGCGGAAGGCTCTACCGGGAGAGGCTTACCGGATTCCATCTTTCTCCTTTTCTAGGCCATTTTTGTTGGGGATACAGAGGCCTGAGTAAGATGGAGAACAAAAGTTCCTGGTTCCACAGGAAGCTTTTGCGCAACACACTTTGATAGATGATCAAGTATGTTGTTTTCTGTACGGGGTACATGCTCTGTTTGCAATCCATCAAAATGCTCCTCCAATCTCCTCACTTCCTCAACGTATGCCTCCATCAATGGACTTTGGTAATCCTTGTTGAGTTGTCTCACCATAAGCTATGCGTCTCCTCGAATGATCAGCTTCTTGGTTCCCAACTCTGCCGCAATCCTGAGCCCGACGAGGAGCCCTTCATACTCTGCGGTATTGTTGGTTGCCTCTTCCCGGGCAAAATGCATCTCGATGACGTACTTCAAGTGCTTCCCTCAGGGGGAGACGAGAAGCACGCCAGCCCCTGCACCTTGTAGGGAAAAGGCACCATCGAAATACGTAATCCATTCTTGGGGCGCTTCTTTGTTGGGGATAACTGTTTTTTCACTTCCTCGTCAGGGGTCGGCGTCCATTCCGCAATAAACTCTGCTAATGCCCTGCTCTGGATTGTTGATGTGTTCTCAAATTTCATACCAAAACTGGACAACTCCAAAGTCCACTCCACTATTCTGCCGGTAGCCTCAGGGTTTCAGAGTATCCTTTGCAACAGGAAGCGAGTGACAACCATGATCTCATGGGCTTGGATGTAGTGGCGCAGTTTCCTTGAGGCCATGATGAGACCAAAGATCAACTTTTGCACGCCACAGTACCTTGATCGAGCCCCCTGTAATAAGGAATTGCTAAAGTACACTGGGCGCTGCACCACTTTCTTCCTTGTTGTCTCCTTGGTGTTGCTCTAGATGTCGTGTTCACTTCTGCCTTGATCCTTATCTAACTCTACCGGTCCTTGCTCACTCTCTGCTTCATCCACTTCCCGCTGCGCCATCAAGGATGCACTAACCACTTGGTTGCACTTCAAAAAAATACACTTCCATGATGATACGTGTTTGTTACAGTAGGTCGCGTTTTTTGTCATGCATGTACATCCATGATGATTTTATGACAGAATCAAGATAGTCATACCTGTGCTGTCGTAGAAGTGTTCCATGACATTACCAAAATTATCATCACGGAAGTGTCCACTTCCATGACGATAAATAGCGCGTCACAGAAGTGCTTTCGTCAAGGGTGACCGACACGTGGCATCCACCGTAATGGAACGCCGTTAAGCTATCGGGTCGGGTTTTGGCTCCGATAACCTGTTAACAGCCCCGACCAATGGGGACTTTCCACGTGTAAAATCATCATTGGCTGGAGGAAACACGTGTCGGCTCACCGTTGGGACAGATGTCATCTGTTCATTGGACCGAAGTCACCTATGATACGGCGACACGTGGCATGGCCTAATAGAGGCCCATTCCTGTGAAAAGGCCGGCCCATTTGACTTGGTCAAAAGGTGGCGGCCCGGACCACGGAAAGCATGTTAGCAGCCTGTTCACATATAGCCCATTTACAGCCCACTAACCCAGGGCCCGTTACGCCCTATCCGAATTAGGCCCAGTAGCGTCAACTGGGCCATCCAATATGATTCAGCCCGTTTTAACTTCCGGCCCATGTGTGGCCAATGACTTATTTCGGCCCATATGAGGACCTTTGTAACTCTTGGCCCATTAACGGCCCGTGGTGAAACTGGCCCGTAATGAACAGTGTATCACTTTATACCCATTAACGGCCCATTATTCCATTGGGCCGTTTCCAGCCCAAGTTATCTTTCGGCCTTCTCAGGGCCCATTGATTCTTGGGCTCATTTGCAGCATTCGGTTACATACGGCCCATTACTATCATTTTCTGCTTGTGGGCCAAATTCAACCCGTCGTTACAGTCAGCCCATTTGCGGACCGTTAATACGTTGGGCCATTTTCATGTAAAAAAAACCCGTTGGGCTGTTTTCATAGAGTTATCAAATACGGCCTATTAACGGCCCGTTATGGTCCACGAATAGTACGGCCCATGATTGGCGAAATGATGATACGCCCCGTAGAAGGCCCGTGGATCCTATGGCCTGTATGAGGCCCATGGATAGTACGACCCGTAGAAGGCCCATGGATTGTACGGCCCACAAAAGACCCATGGTCCCTACGGCCCGTAGAAGGCCCATGGACCCTGAGGCCCGTATAGAAGGCCCATGGATCCTATGGCCCGTATAGAAGGCCAATGCATCCTATGGCCGGACGAAGGCCCATGGATCATACGGCCTGTAGGAGGACCATGGTTACAACAGTCCGTGTGTTGCCATGATTATTTTGGCCTAGTTAGCAAAAATAGGCTATTGTGGCCACTAGAAAAACACAGAAAAAGAACTGCAGTGACTACAAGCAAACAACTAAACAAGACAATAAGGAAATAAATAAGCAAGCAATTAAGGATAGCCTATTACCGCTATTACACATATTACATCCACTGGGCATCAAATTTCGCCACCAGTGCAAATATAGGGAAAAGAGCAGCATACTACATACACTGGTCGTCAAAATTGGCCACCCGTGCAAATAAACGCGGTAGCAAAACAAGAGCATAACTGAAACAACTTCAGAAGAGCTCAAGAAATGTTATCCTGGGTATCCACCATGCTGGCAATAAGCTTGGCAAGCTGATTAGCTTTGTCCTGTTTGGCGCTAAAATCCTTCAACGCTTGCTGTTGCACCAGAAAGTATGCATCTAAATGCTCCAGGGACTTCCGCAGTCCTTCCGCTTCTTGTCGCAGCACAGCTGATCGATTCTTTCAGCTTGTAGTTGAGACTCAAGAAACCAAACTGATTTAGACAGTGAGTTTGAATAGCTTGTGCATGCGGTAGTGGCCAGTAACTCGAACAATAAACCAAGACAGGACTTTGGGGTTGTCTCGCTGTCTTCAAGATAGTCTTCCTTAGCTGTTTTATCAGCTTTGTTGGAGACCAACAAGGATGTGTCACTATCCTGAACCTTATCTGCATTACTTCCTTTACCATTGCTTAATAAGGCACTCTTCCCCAATATTCTGTCAGCATTCTAAAAGAAGAAACAAGCAGACACATAACAAGTTTAGCATGTACTAGTATATGAAACTCATTTCGGTGAACCAGTTCATTAGTAAGGTGGACAGGATTAAACTACCAAGTCTTCTATTGCCAAGTACTATTACATAATAAAAGTTTCAAATAAACATATATCTATGTCCTATGGTCACTGCATTGTCTTGCCAAATCAAAATAGAGACACGGTTCAAATCATATCAGTTCAAGACAAAGCAGCAGTGAAAGAATACAAAGCATGGGAAACTAAACGGCACAATAAGATTTCAGATGGGCACCACGGGTCTACATGTACAACAACACTATTGGCTCTGTTGTGATGCTAGTAATGTGCATGATATGAAAGTCAACTGTATACACAATTGAAATTGAAATCAACAGAGCTATTGATAAGAGCAAACCTGTTAAAGAAACATGCGTGAGCATACCTGTTGTGCCATTGGAGTTTCCATTGGATCCTTTAATTTAAAAATAAGTTTGTATGAGTAAATACAGTGATACAAGACCAAATCAATCATAGTTAAAAAAGGCGCGCCTAAGCGAGCGCTTAAGCGCGCCTAGGCTCTAGGCGTTGGCAAAACGCATTGCGCATAACTACGCATAATCTGTGCATAACTGCGCATAAGCATGTGCTTTGGTCAGTAAGCGCAAGGCGGTGGCAAAACGCACAATTAACGCCTAGCGCTTTTTTGAACTATGATAGCAATGGAATCTTAAATTAGAACAGTTGTTCTTCAGGTTTAGGCACTTGTTCTACATGAACAGAGTACAGTAAGATGCAAGAATAAAATACTTAAAAATAGAAAATGAGCTCATAGACCTTACCACATTCTTGGTTCGGGACCAGTACAGAACAAGGCATTCCCAGTCATCGTCCAGTAAATGTGTCTCAGGAGAACGTAAGGGAATTTGATGAGTTTCTTTGCCAGTGAAGTATGTTTTCTTCAGGTAATTCCGATACTGCCACCAAGCATTCTTGAAGATAGCAGAGGTATTAGCACATGTTACCTCATCCTGAGTTTCCAAATCGGTCCTTCTCTATAGAGAAAAATGGGAAAATTTGCTGTATTATAACCATCATGGAGGTAGGATGTATGGGACGAAGCAAAGTAATTGCCATGAATAACATTACTTACACATAACTCCTGGAAAAACACCTGCAACTGGCATTTTCCTTCATCTTCAGTATAATATTTCCAAGATGTGAAGATACGCACATGCGGTTTAACAACATCAAATGCGATAGATGCTAAACTACGACTGGCTGGTTGTGCTTCCTCCATAGGAATAGGCATACTAACTGGTGGAGTTGGGGTTCGCCGTGATAGTACTAGCCCTTTGGGCACGGAGCTACCTTACTAACTGCTCTTGTTTGGTAGCTCTGTGGTGGAGATGGTGATGTGTCAATAGGAATTGGGTTACTATCGGCTGGGGTTGGGGTTAGATTGGGTGAAGCTGGTTCTCTGTCCATCGCAGTAGGGGTACAATCTGCGAGAGTTTGGGTTATGTGTGGGAGGAATGGTTCTTGTGCATGTACAACCGGGGTGCTATGTCCACCAAGAGGTAGCACTGTTTTATTTGATGACCGTGTTTTTATTCCGCTAGATACTGGCATCACCCGCTCCAATTCAAATGGCTGATAAATAGGAAACATAGTTGAATGTACAAACATTGTCGACATGATGCAATAGATAGTGTGGAAAAAAGAGGGCATGAAATAGTTGACATGTATATTGTTTAACTAAAACAGATAGCATGACATAATTTCACATATATGATGTCTATCTAAAGTGGATAGCATAGCATAACATAATTCAAAGATATGATGAATAACTAAACAGGATCGCATGACATAATTCACCTACATGTTATCTAAGTAATCAGGATCGCATCATTTAATTCACATATGTGATTTATATGCTAAACAGAGGGCATTCGATATGATGTCTGAACTAAGAACATTTTGTTGAATATTGTGTATATGATTTCTAAACTATTCAATGCAAGACACTGTATGCATGATATGAGCAGTATAATCGTGCCAAGTTAGAGCATACACCTGAGTGGGGGAATAGGACTGGTCATCTGTCTCTGAATCCATCTCTGAGGAGCTATCGGGACCCAACAAGAGATCTGCTTCGACAGGTAGCACTGTCTGCTCTGAAGGCCTTGTTTTCACTCCAGATTTTTCCATCTCCCACCCAAATGGCTGATTCACACGAAGAGTAGTTTAATGTACAAACATTGTCGACAAATGGAAATGTAATGAAGAAAAGGATGGGCAAGATATCATTCAAATATATGATGCTTGGTTAGCAGGATGGCATTGCACATTTCACATATATTATGGCCGGCTAAGAGACATGAGACTGCATAATTCCTATATATGATATAGAAACTAAACAGGTGGCATTACAGAACATGTCTAAACTAAGCAGATGACATATATGATGTCAAAAGTAGGCACTGCAAGGCAACATATGCATGATATGACTAACATCATCATGCCAAGGTAGAGCAAACACCTTGGGGGTAAATAGGAGTTGTCAGCGGCGTCTGAATACGCCTCATAACAGATATCTTCATCTGGATTACAATCTGGAGAGGGGTGGGGAGGGTTTTCCGTTGAACCCACCATGGAGCGATGTCTGCATGACATTGTATTGCCGCGCAAAACTCTTCTCTTTTTCTCTACATGTTCAGCATGACTGTGTACAATATCTGACATGCATACAAAAAAAATATGGTGAGATTATGTAAGGAGAGCATGCAGAAATTTAGAGTGATGGTAACAACCAGTGGATCAACATTTTTCCGTTGAACCAAAATAGCCCTAATGGATCGACGTGAATGTATAGTAATAAGTGATGCGACAAGTGTACAACCTCTTTGCCGTAGCCGTGTCGACCTCAGCATCATTGGGTTGGTTGCTGAAGTAGTTGAGGCAGAGGTGGTTGTCGGAGGTGTGGACGAAGATCTGAGGAATCTGTAGATGGCGTCCAGGGCACTGCTCTGTTGTGATGGATCGTTCTGTCGTTGAAGCAGCTCCGGTGAGCCGTAAAACGTCAAGGCTGAAGCAGCACAATATAGACATCGTCAATCTCAAACGGGATTCTAATAGCATCTCCAATAGATGATGTAAAATTAACATCACAAAAAACCACCTGACTACAACAGATGAGGTAAAAACTGTTGACTCTGAACTTAACTGTCGAAACTGAAATTTACTATGGAATCTGAATGCTACTATCGAAACTGAATGCAATGGTAGCAGAGAGGCACTTGACATGTAGTTTAGGGAGGGCCTGCAGTTCATCTTCAACCTGCACCCCCTGAGCCGCCAGCCACCACCGGCCGAACCGCCGGCCCTAGCGCCGCGTCGCCGCCCCGAAACAACTCGCCACCGCCGCCCCGGCCAGCCCTCTAGGCCCCTGCCCCCACCCTAAACCTAAGATAGATAGTGGGGTACCTCTCAGGCGAGCCCCCGTCCCTGCCGCAGGTGGTTCTTCCTTAACTCCGTCGAGCCCCCCCAACCCCTGAAAATCGACTGACCCAAAAGTTGATTCAGTCGACTGAAGTGTGGCTTAATCGGAGCAGAGAAGCAGCACGAGCGAGGGGGAGAGCATTAGCAGCAGTTGCGTGAGCGAGTGATCGAGCGAGAGCCGGAGCAGCAGCAGCAGCGCGAGCGAGCGAGCGAGAGACGAAGCAGCAGCAGCATATCCAGCTGGTATGGACACCACCGCCGAAGGGGCCTCGCACTGGGGAGAGCCGCCGTGGAGATGTCTCCCGCGGAGCCGGCTTCAAGGTAGCCGCTCCATGGGGGTGTGGGATGGAGCACCGTCGGCGCCGGGAGGTCAAGTTAAGGATAAGTTACGATGCGATGAGTCTACAACCTCTTTGGTGGCGCCGAGTAGGCCTCGGCTTTGTCCGAGGAGCAGGTGAGGATGCTGCGGTTCCGGTGGACCAGGTTAAGGCGGCGCTGTGGGGATGGAGCAGCCGCGATAGACAAGGCGATCATTGGAGCATCTCCTTGGAGGTGCAGGACGGGGCGGCTGAACCGGCGGGATGGTGAGATGGACGACGGATCCTCATCCGGGAGGTGGACGAGGGACGTCGAGCTGTTACGGTGGACGATGTCATCAGGGAAGAGGCTCCGGCTGGGCAGCGGTGACATGGCGAATGGAGGAGGGTGGGGTTTCGCGGCTGGAGCATGACTTAGGGATGCGCTTGTCCAAAATGTAGGGTGTGTTACAAAAGTACCCCCCACCGATTTGAACTAGCGGCCCTTTCGGCTCAGGGTTAGAAGGGGGATTCCGCGTGTCGGGATTTGGCAACTGGAGGGAGTTTTCACACGCGTTGTAATTTCGGGATAGCAAGGCACGGGTTGTGAAGGCGCCAGTTTCGGGAGCAGGATATCTGAATTTTCGGGATATAACAAGACGCAGGTTGAATTTTAGGGACAAGCCTAACGTGTAGTAATATTGTACTTGTAAGTACCAAATCAATTCGCACTTCCCTCAACCAAAAAGAAAATGAAAAAAATAAAACTATTCACACCACACAAAGAGAGAGTCTTGCCCCGTTTTACTATACAAATGCTATTCAAAGCTACTCCCTCCTTCCATCTATATAGGGCCTAATGCGTTTTTCGATGCTAATTTTGACCAAATATTAGAGCAATTATATATGACATGCAACTTACACAAAGCACACCATTAACTTCGTCTGTGAAAGGTTCTTTCAATGATATAATTTTCACATTGTGCATGTCATGTACTATTAATCTTGTCAATAGTCAAAGGCGGTCTTAAAAATCTCATTACACCCTATATAGATGGAAGGAGGGAGTATGAATCCATGTTATGTCCGATTAAATTTTTTCGCTTGCTGTATAATGCATGTAACCTACTCATACCAACATTTTAGTGCATTCCAAATGTCTATACACCGCCACAATTCGAACTAAATTTGAATTTGTTTCTCTATTTCAATAAGAATCTACAATCATGATTATTGCCAACTTCAACCATCATAGTTTCCTTGCTATCCGCCAGATATAAATCGAACGGCCTATAATGCAGGATGGCAGGCACACCATCATCAACAACTTTGTTTTTTTATAAGAGTGGAGATAAAATATATTAAATGTAGTATAAGATGTTCATAAACACACCATGTGTATCACCGTTATATATATTCACACATGCGTCGGGTTAAAACACTATGATAAATTCTTCAAATATCCGAATTTGCTTTTTATAATGAAGTATATATGATCTCTATTTGTCTTTTACACCCACACAATCCTGTTATCTTTGTAGCTAGCGCTAACTTTCTCTTGTGCATGCACACGCCCGCATCATTCTCACCCTCCCTCAGCATTCTCTAGCTCCATCGTGCAAATCCGTCTTTTCCCTTTAGGTCGTTCACCCACGGTGTGTGTGGGCCCCCGAGCTCCTTCTTTACGGCACACATCGATCGATATGCCTCTCTAGCCAGGTGTGCCTAGCGCAAACACAAGCTTCCCCTCTTCTCTTGTCACTGTCCATGCCTCACTCCCACCACTCTTTTCATCATTCTCGTACACGCACGCTCCTCCCCGCTCAATATAGTATGCCTCTCGTACCACCTCCTACATGCATCCCTCTATCTCTATCCTTCTCCTCGTGCCTCGTTTGCTTCTAACACACACATGCATGTATATACCAATCGATCTCCCAACATATACCTGGATCGACTTTAACTACCTCCCCCCATCGATCGACATACCTCACAAGTTATGTCTCTCCTTACTCTAACAAAGGGCAATTGATCTTCCAATGTAGTTATGTCTGCTTACCACAGCCACATCATCCCCCCTCATCATTCATGCATGCCTCCTGACCCGTCTCTCACACGCACGTGCACAGACAACAAGCAGCCATCTCCTCTCTTAATGATATTGCGGGCGTGCCCTCCATTTGTCTAGCAAGCCTATCCAACCATTTGTTAGAAGCAACTCCACTACCACCCCCTCCAACACTCTAGCTCTGTCTCTCTCCCAACCTTATTCCTCTCCTGCACATATGCATGGATGCCGATCGATTTCCCTTAATACATGAGGCAGATCGATCTCCTTAATACATGAGGTAGGCCTCTCTCCTCCTCCACACATATACCAGCCATTGTACCTCTATAGTTAATTGGCCCTCCCTCTTCCCCCACCACACACCGATAGTCGAGTGCTGCAGGTAGGTATCCATGCCACAGAGACAAACTGCACATGTCCCCTCTCACGTTCCAGTAGGCCAGCCACTCTATGTCTTTGACGTGGGCACACACAAATTCGACGGCACTCTTTATCGATCGCGCGCGCACACACACACACATCATCCCTCTTTTCGATTCTATGGACACTTCAAGCCGGTGATACCTCCAGTCTCTTCTCGTGGATCGCCCCCTCTATATATATGTTATATCCAGGACTCTATTTCACACACATTGCATATGCTACATTTTTTATTGAACCCCCCCC
>NC_041383.1:352583929-352598720 GCF_002162155.2 Triticum dicoccoides
GCCAAAAAAAACTCTCAAGAACCCACACACTATATCTCTCTAGGTTTGTATCTCTCTCACACAACCCCACGTAGGTGGTGTACGTATACAAGAAGATAATAGGTGCACCGTGCACGTACTCACGCTTCGTGCCCAGCCACACCCGCGCGGGTACACGGTGGAGCTCATTTCTTTACGAAATCGCAGCCCACGTGCTAATTTGAATGACCGTAGCGGTTGTTTACCTAGGAGGTCATGTACCACGCCTGCACGAAACAAAGTTCAACTTGACACATTGCCGCGTTATTTTTAAATAAAGTTATAGCACTCAATGGCACGTACACAGAATATCAAACGATTTTTATGGAGAAAAAGGTAGTCCGCTCACTATATAAAATGGAGCCATGCGTGCCTGGTTTGTCGCTCTTCAGAGTATCTCACACAAGGCTGCGGTGGCCTCTCTCTCTCTCTCACCGTTGGTCACTGATCCGGCCACATCCCGTCCGCCGGGGGAAAGTGAGTGCGGTAGACTCTCTCTCTCTCACCGTTGGTCACTGATCTGGCCGCATCCCGTCCGCCGGGGGAAAGGGAGGAGGTGCATCGTTTCTCCGTTTGACGGCGCTGAGGCAACACGTCTCGATCTGCGGTACACGCTGTTCTCTCTGACCAAGCTCCAGCGCGGCATGGCCTATGCCACCTGCTCACAGATTCTGCCCACCACCGCTCACCTAGTTACATCTCGACGACCTCCAGGTATCCCCTCCGGCCTTGCTCCACTGCCCGTCTTCCCACGTCGCTACATGTGGATCTTCCATAGTTCTTTGCCCAAAACGTAGCTCGTCCAACGTACTTTCCATATTGCATTCTCGTCCTCACACCGTTTTAGACAAACACAACTGTGTTGTTATCTTCCCTTAGGGCAAGAAATATGCTTCTTTTTTGTCGTCGCATGTGTCAACAACTGTTATTGGACAGTAATTGTTTCCTTTCTACCTCTTTTTTTGCAAACAGGGCTATCCATTTCACCTTGTTGCTATTGCGACCTTTTGGTGAACTGCACCAATCACTTTTTTCTTAAGAGTGTTTTGTGCAGTTGTACTAAAATGTCACATCGGCAACGTCTCTACATTTCAGTGTGACTGCACAAAGGGAGACTGGTTTTGCTCTATCCTCCTCATCCAACTCCGAGCCTAATCTTCTCCAACTAGTTAGTCTTAAGAGAGACTGCAAAGGTGACCGGCTTCTATTTCTGTGTTTATTGTTTCATCAGCAGTCCTCTATTATCGTAATCACACTTAATATCTTTGGAACAGGGATGCTCAGCTCTATTTTAGTGGAACTGCAGAAAATGATCGGAATGTTGCATGCTCCAGACAGCTACTTGTTTCCCAACATGCCTTGTTGATTTAGACAGAGCTGGGGGGACGTTGCTGCCAATGAAAGCATGGATCAATTTTAATTTAACACCTTCTCACAACTCTGTCTTCAGTTGTGATGTAATTATTAGCTCTGATCTGCTAATAATTGACATGCATTAGCAAGGAAGTTAGTTTTTTATTGTTCCCGAAAGAGCATCAATGGCAAGACACCCGAAACAAAAGCTGAAAGCTCACACCATTGTACAATTTCATGTCTCGTTGGAAAATTATTTGTATAGTTCGTCAATTATGTAAACAGATGATGGAAGCTTGATAGCATTGCCAGAAGCCTCTTCATCATCCGGGTCCATGTGCCATGCACAAAATTATACTCCTTTGTTCCTAAATATGTGTCTTTTTACAAATTTCAAACGGGCAGATTTTAGAGTGTAGATTCACTCATTTTGCTTCGTATGTGTACTCCCTCTGTTCCTAAATATTCTATTCGTCTTTCTAGAGATGTCAACAAGTGACTACATACGGAGCAAAATGAGTGAATCTACACTCTAAAATATGTATATACATCCATATGTGCTAGTCCATTTGAAATCTCTAAAAAGACAAATATTTGAGTAGTCACTCGTTGAAATCTCTAGAAAGACAAACATACTCCGGAGTATATTTAAGAACCGAGGGGGTAGTGCACAACCGCATGGGAGACTCAGCCCGGTCGTTGCGCCGCATTAATAGTGAGTAATGAGCAGTCAAATCATAAGCCCCACCTTTCCCACTGTAAGTTGCTCTGAAGAAGCAACCATCAATACGCTCTTCTTTGAATCCGCTCATACTACTCCATCTGTCACTATTTATACAACGCGCTTCAAAAAAAAAGAAAAAAGATCTGTGGGACCAAGCGACTAGCGATCGGCCTGAAAAATAGCATTGGTAGTTATAGCATGGCGTCTATTACTAGAGGGAATAATGCGTACACACATGCATGCAGTGCTTCCACCCCGGGTACACACATGCATGCACTTACTCCACTCCATAGTACTCCCTCCATTCCTAAATGTAGGGTGTATAGCTTTTGGCACGAAAATTAAAGAACGCACGTGAAGGCAAAATTTCACAAGTTTTGGGCAAGTTTACCCCTGACTATTGACATGAGAAAATAGAGGAGCTTGCATGATATAAGGAAATGTAATCAAATCCTAAAAAAATTTATCCAAACGAGTGTTGCAATACAATACACCTTACATTTTGGAAATTTTTTTCAAAAATCTATACACCTTATATCATGGAGTGGAGGGAGTAGTACAGAGTACATGGAGAGAAAATTGTGGACTTGATTGCAGTTACCATGCCCTAATTAATTGAGCATTAAACCAACGTGTCTAAAGTCTCTCTGGTGGTGGAAATGCATTGAGAGAAATGCATCATAATGAAGCGCGCCCTGTAAACTGTGACGGAGGGAGGAGTAGTATGAAGGTTCAAAACCAAGTACGCGTATGGCCACTCGGTCAACGCACCGCCTCCTGGCATATCACTAACATGTGGGACATGAGTGTGAGCAAACCGATCTCAATTAACGGCAAAGAGCCAACTCGCCGTTCCTTGAGAGAGACGAGGAGCGAGAACACACAGACGGGTTCGCATCGAGGCCAAGATATATTCGAGCATGGTTGGTAGATCGATATCATTCATTACATGTTGGGCTGCAGTTTTCCGCCCTTCTACGGAAAAAATGTGTACTTTATTAGAGATAAAAAAAATAAGAGTATAGACGCTCCACCATGCGGTTCTAGTAGTAGTACTACTCGTACTACTGTTCTTGGCTCTTTGCCTCTTCGTGAAGTCGAACAATGATGGTACTCCGCATGTTGGGTACTACAGTGTATGCCTCTGACAATCTGACACCGAATGGACTGATGCATGTCCACCGAGGGTAGGTTGCATTAGTCAAAAGGCATAAGCGAGCTTCACCTTGTCCTGCAATCTTCTCCTCGTTCTGCGAGTTGACGGGACACACCAAAATGTAGTGCTAGTCCATACTCCCTCCTTTCCAGTTAATACAGCTTAATCTTTTTTGCAGGTAAATGAGAGAGATTTATTCATATATAAGCATTCTTAGGACGATCAGCCAAGACACTGGTCACTAGGAAGCGAGGTACCCTGCAAAAAAAGAAGTAGGAAGCGAGGTGTTTCATCAAGCCAGCTCTCGGCCACATTCAAAGTGCAGCCAGCACGGTTCGCACGAAGATGCACCGCAAGGTTTGCAGACCTGTTTACATGCTGAATAACAAAAAATGGAAATATTACTGAGCTCTACTATTTGTAATAGGATATGAGCCAGAATCAAGCGAGAATTGTGGCGAGTGTTCGATGCAATCAACTTCCATTATCACATGCGAGAACCCTCGAAGAGAACCAAATGTGTTGAAGATTGCTTTATCACATTTTAAAATTATAATAAGAGTGCAGACGCTCCTCCATCCGGTTCCTAGTACTAGTATAGTACGTACCTTTATAGACTATATTAGTAGTACTAGTACTAGTAAACTTTGCGCTTGGCTGTTCGCCTATTCGGGAAGTCGAGCAATAGTTGCACTAGTAGTATAGTGTATGTTTCTGGCAATCTGACACCGAATTAACTGTTGCACGTCCACCGCCTGAGCGAGGGAGAGCTTGCATTAGTCAAAAGTTTGTCCTTGTCCTACGAGCCACCGCGCGCAAGTAATGCTAGTCCATACTGCCTCCTCTCCGGTTAATATGGATTAATTTCAAACAATATAAATACACTGTCTGTCACTGTATATTTGTAAAAATACGGCCATTGGACTTCATAGTACGCTCATTGTGCTCAATATATATATTTTCCGGTGTTTATACGGTCACTATCTCACCCTAACTGAGTATGTGTGTGCATGCACATGTAGGTTGAGCACTTAGCGTGACCGTGTGTGTTCTGTCGTGTGCTCGGACATGCATGCATTAGGGCGTCGCACGCGTTTTTGCGTCCATGTCTACGTGTGATTGTTGCATACACGTAGGGGGAGTACGTGTAGGGGCCACTAAGGAGCAGTCAAATCACATAGTAAGTTAGTCGGAACAAGCAACCATCATTTCACTCTTGAATGACACGTACGCAATATAAAATGGTTGATATGGAGAGAAAAAGAAAACCACTATATATACACTAGCAGGAGCCTAAGCTACAAGCCTGCTTGCTAAGGTTGCTCTCTTCACAACAATAGAACGACGGGCCTGATCCCGCAGCTGAGGGAAGGGAACAATGTTCTGCGTAGACACGGTCGACATCGGCGAGGGAGAAAACCCACAGTCGGTGTGTCCCAATCGGGGGTCACCGCGGTATGGTCCGATGCCGCATCCCAACCGCCCTTCTAGGTACAGCCCGACGTCCCAGGTAGTCCATCTTCCTTTGGAGCCGGCTTGCTCCACTACCGTAGCTCCATCTCCATGTTGATCGTTCTCTACTTCTACCGGCTTCTACTTGTGATGAGTTTATGTCTCATGAACTAGTGCCAGTACTATTATTCTAATCACACTTCTTCAATATCTTTGCCATCAGGGATGCTCAGGTCGGTTTTAGTGGAATTGCACAAAAGCATCATCTGATCCGAGGGTGCCAGCCGTCTTTCCTTCGACAGGTTGTACCTGGCCAGGGAATTAAATCATGTTTAGGGTTTAGGGTTTAAGTCCTAGTGACCCCATCAGTAGTTTTTCTTTCGTACACGCTCTCACAACTTTTTTCTTTAGTTGTGAAGTAAATATTAGCTATGATCTGTGAATCATTGAGATGCATCAGCATGCATGTTAGTTTTCCTTCGTATTTGATGGAATGTTGTAACGGGGCAACCTTGGAATAGGAATGAAAATGGAGTGGAAAGTTTCCGTTTTTACGGAGAAAAAATGGAAACGGAGAGAAACCAACGTTTCGTTTCGTTGGATCGCGCCATCGAGCAAAACCAACGTTTAAATCACGTCTGTCGTGTTCGTATCTCACCCTCCTCCACGGCTCGACCCCACACGGTTGCTCGGCATGTCACTCACCGCAAACCGAGTATGTGATAACCTTCCCGCCTGCTTGTCAATGGATCGCGCCATGGAGTACTACTAGCACTACTGGAAGAGATTGCCGAGTTGGGGGAGGACAGCTAGCTGTAGCACGGACTCCAAAGAACTTTTTACATGCATGTTGTAGCCGGATATTGCGACCTTTGAACGTGGAGCAGCCGCGTGCACCCGGAAGCGGCGCGGGCGACGCTCTCTCGGCCGGCACGCCGCTTCAATGCCAGCGCCAGTGACAGGTCACGTCCGCTCTGGCCGGGCATGAATGCGGCACTGACCGTTTCGGGCGGGAAGCATGCGCGGGTGATGAAGAGGGTTCGGGTTGGTTAGGACCGGCCGTGGTAGCGGTCCGGACGTGCGCAAACAAGAGATGTTGTACGTTAATATTGTTGCGTATATAATTAACAACATAAATAATATGCCAGTTGGACAAATATGATTGGAGATGGAGATGGAAATGGAAATGGAATTTTACTTAAACACGGATATGCATGTCTATGTCTATGTGTGTGTGCGCGACGACTCTCGCGACCTGGAAGCGGGGGCGTGTTTTTGATCGAGTTTTCTTTCTTGGTACGTTAGAAAATCAGTTTGTCTAATTCATATCTAGATGTTATTTAAGGATATCACATCTAAGATCCCACAAGTATATAATGTAGCAACAAGAAACAAAAAAAAATAGACCACAAACAGAGTGGACATCAACTTAGACATCTAGATGTGTCCTAGACAGACCCTTAAAAAATTGTCCGACAGTTTTCGTTTCTTTTTTCCGAGAACGCGCGTATTCTATTTAAAACCACTACTATGGAGAGATTTTTTTACTCCATTATAGCCTCTTGTTTGATAGAGTTTCTCGCGTCTCGCTCTCTCACCCTCTCCATATCAAAACAAGATGACAGTGTCCACTCTATCTCTCTCATCACCGGTGGTCACAGATCTGGCCGAATCCCGTCCGTTGCGGGAGGTGAGGAGGTGCAGCATTGACGTTGTAGCCGTCGACAACGGAGGGAGCCGATGCGCACCGTCCTCTCGGAGCCGGCGCTGGCACGGACGAAGATCCTCCGCGCCCTTGTTCACTGCCGTCGTGTGGGCAGATCCCACCCGCCCGCCTAAATGACATCTGGCCCACCTGAGTATAACTTCTTGTACTGGTCCAGCTCCCCAGGTCACTGCGTGCGGGTTTTCTTCTATGCGACTACTCCCGAGCTCCCCATGCATAGTAGCTAGGGTTCGTCGACTGGTGCAACATCACCTACTAGTACCATTATAGAGGAAATGCCACTCGAAAAGTTGTCCTGATTTATGCCTTGGTGGAGGTATACATGTTGTTTTGACAAAAAGTACATGGTGGCTGTGCGTCATTGTCCATATGGTGGTAGCACTATCACTGGTTAAATGAAGAAATGCTTTTTTTCTCGGGTATCCTGGTTTAGTTCCCATCAAGATATAATTATGATGCTTCTGTTTGTTGGTGTACTTTTCATTAACCCTTTTTTATATTTTTGGAAACAGCAATGCGTGTTTCCATACCCGGGCATGTCTTCCTAAATTTTAGTGGAACTGCACAAAATTGGATGGCCATTGTTGTTCCGCCTCACTGTCCTCTGCCACGTGGTTCTTCCTTCCTCGAGCTTGATTACTGAGAAGAAACAAACCACAGTGAGGATTTGTCGAACTTCATAGGTGCCTCACCCAAACTTGATGCCAAATGGATGATGCATCACCACGATGACCTATCGATGCTCATGGTTGCGCCTCATGGTTGCGTCGGCTGGTGAAGCTGATCGATTTTCAATGAAAAACAAGCTGTCTTCCATCAGTGCTCTTTGCTTGTTACGCACAAAGATGATATCCTTCGTCAGTTCACCTTGGTTGCGTTGGAGACGCAGTCGTCTTTCATGTTGGTGCAATTTTATCACACAATTGGCTATGAACCAAATGTTTCCTCGAAGAAGGATCGACGTTGGTACTAAGAGCATAAGTTTTGTATTGATTTCTAAGCCTTCTCACAATTTGTCTCCAGCTCCCCTGTAATTTTATTTGTCCAGCCATTAACTTTGATTTAAAAAATGGTGTGGACTAAAAACCCGGATGGATGTAGTAGCCCTCCATTTTTATTTACTCCGCATATTAGATTTGACTGAAGTCAAACTTTGTAATACTCTCAAACCTTTCCTATAATTGAAAATAAAATTCCTTATTTGTACACACTCTCACACGTTTCTGATAATTTGGCGCATGTGTGGTTGTTCACTTAAGGGAGGGTAGTGTACCACACATGAAGGACAGGAAGTGCAACCAGGACGCGTGGGCGTGGATCATTAGTTCATCGGAAGTAGTACTAGTTTTCTTCACTTTATATTAAATAAGGAGTTTCGTTTCGCACTTACACAATTTAAAACGATTGGAGAGAATAAGAAAACCACTCCACTATATATTAGTCGTATACACATGAGAGTACTATATGGACGCAGCTTCATTGACTTAGTGCACCTGCCTTTGGGTTTATGAGAGGTGGGCCCAAAATGTGGCTGGCTGACCTGTCATATAGCCAAAAGCAGATGGAGTGAAGGCACCGGAGCTAAGTCCGTACTACATTAGTATATATATAAGAGGGAGCCTCAGCGCTTGTTCGCTAGGGTTTGCACTCTCCACACGCTCGCCGCAATACATATATGTTACACGCTGGAGGCTCAGCGTTCATTTGCTAGGGTTTGCTATATTCACAGTCTCTCACCCTCTCTTCACCAGGTCTAAACAAGATTGCGTTGGCCTCTTGTCTCTCTCTCCCCCCTCACAGCTGGTGAAGGAGGCGTCTGTATCCCGTCGCACCGGGAAGTGGAGGAGGTGCAGCGTTAACTCTATTGCCTTCGGCGAGGGAGGCAATCCACTGCCGGCTGCGCTATTCTCTTTCACCCAGCGCCTGTGCGGGAGGGCCACCGACCCCTTCTTCCTCGCTGCCGTACATAGTGTAGGCAGATTCGGCCTCCCGCCGCACACCTTGCCACATCCCGACGACCCTAAGGTATAAGTTTCCTTGAAACAGTCGTTGCTCTAGCTGCATGTGGATCTTTTTCAATCTGTAGTCGAATCTAGGTCTTGGTTCAATGAGGAAAGAAAGGTGCGGTGCGGTGGAGCATGAATCTAGGACGTGGTTCAATGAGGAAAGGAGGGAGGAAAAGTAGTATAGACTGGCTAACCAGCCGCTTTGTTGGTCGAAAAGGGAAAAAGGGGGTAACCCAGTACACACATCTGTAAGGAACCGATCTCTTTGTTGAAAAGGGAAAGAAACTGGCGGGGGGGGGGGGTCGGGTAGTTTGTGCAGGACTAGATTTGCTGCCCTCACATAGGAAAAAGTTCAAAGAGAACAAATATGGAACCAACACAGATATGCTGCTTGGCTACATACTCTGCATCACCCATTTATACGTGTGGATGTACATGGTGCTAGCATGTCCCATACAGCTATTTTGCTATTGTTAATCTAAGAATGCCGCCAGAAAATTGAAGCAATGCCACTGATAAAAGTAAATTACATTTTTAATGAATGTTGTTTCAAGAGAGTGTCTCTGTTAATATGAATCAATGCAACCGTTTTAGAAATGCTACTATCCTACTTTGTTTTCCATCCAAGATAAGTTAGATGCTTCTTTCTGTCACTGTTTGTTTCATCCTCCTTTATCGGCAAGTAATTGTTTCCTTTTTTGCCTCTTTAAAACAGGGGTATTGATTCAACTTGTTGCTATTGCGACATTTTGCTTCGCTACTCGAAACACTTATGTTTTAAGAGTGTTTTGTGCAGTTCAACTTGAATGTCACACCGGTGACTTTGCTTAATTTTGGTGGAACTGCACAAAAGGAGATCGAGATTTGTTTCCAGTGTTCCTATCGAGTTGTTTCAAATCTTGGTCTCAACCACATGATATCTATTCAACTTGTTGCTATTGCGACATTTTGCTTCACTAGGCGAAACACTTTCCTTGATTTTAGTGCAACTGCACAAAAGGAGATTGGATTTCCTATTCGTGTTAGCAGATTCGTATTTTATCCTGGTGTTCTCATGAAAGGTCAGTACAAGCCTTCATCCACATGATTGTGCAGTGTGCTTTGAGATGTTGTGCTACCTGTATTGGTACTGTTTTAAATAAATGTTGAATTGAAGCTATTGTATTGCTGTCTTTTCCCATTAAGTAGTGAACAAAAATGGGACCAACCTAGACATGATGCTTGTTGCTTTGTTACAACAAACTCTGCATCACCCCCTTTATAAGTATATGGAAGCACATATTGTTCTTGCGCCCACTCTCCCCTGGAACTGTTTATGCTTTTTGTTAATCTAATGCCGCTGGTAAAATTAAGCAATGCCACTCTCAGAATTAATTAACTACTGAATCTTAGTTCAAAACTGCAACACTTGTTAGGAATGGTACTATCCTGCTTTGTAGTTCTTTCTACATGTTTAACCAAGGTATTGTTAAGATAATGTCTCTTTAAAAATGAATCAGTTGCATTGTTTTAGGAATGGTACTTTTCTGCTTTGTCGTTCTTTATACATGTTGAAACAAGGCATTGTTAAGATAATGTCTTAGTCAATATGAATGAATCACACTGATGGAGAATTGCTACTCTCCTGCTTTGTTTCCCATTAAGACTAGTCATCAACCGTTATTTCTCAGTAGTTGTTTCCCTTATACCTATTGTTGCTTACAGGGATATCAAAATTAAAGCTCGGTTTTATCCCGACTTCGATTTTAGTTGAACTGCACAAAAGGAGCCAATGTGTCCAAGGCAAACTGCTGCGTTACTGGGTCCAGTTGGTCGTTCCACTTTGCAGAAAGAAGCAGTCACTGGTTGCGGTACATTACAGAAGGAATGACCGAGAAGCTTTACAGAGTATTATTAGACACCGGTGACATGACTAGTCTGCAGAGACCATTGACAATTTACACGTGGAGTGCCCTGGGAAAAAAGTGCCCAAACAAGTACAAGAAGCTACGACAGGACACGATCATAGGCATTACATACTTTGAATGGGAAAAGCTTGTCAAAGTTTAATCATTGATGTTAGCAAGAAGATGTTAGTTTAATATATTGGAATTGGAAAACCTTGTAAAAATTTGCTCATTGATGTTAGCTAGAAGACATGCATTTGATATTTTTGAGTGGGACGCCCTTGCTATGAGTAGCGTCGAGTGTTTTTTCCTATTCCTGTGTTCAGTTTAGAAGTAAATAGTTACTCTGCTGAGATATTCCTGTGTTAAGAGTTTGTTATGAATATTGTCTATGTAATGCCAGGCCTTGTGTTTGATTGCAAAGCTGAGCTTGGAATGTTGTGGCATGCGGCATCAGGAGCTGTTCACCGTGCCTCCTGAGAATAATGCTTCGTATTGTTTTGCATGTCGATCTAATGCGAGTGATTTGCTTGTTAAGAAGATCATCCTCTTCTGTTGTTTCCGTGCGTAAGAAGTTCATCGTCTGATGTTTCATTCATAGCCTATACGACATGTCGGGTAGGTTAGACGTGAAACCATATGACCTTCCGACCAACTCATGATATTAGGCCATGATTGGATCGTCGTTTTCCAACCAAAACCACTTGTAAAACTGACGCTTGTAAATTAAAGCAGATGGTCTCGGGCGAAGGCGCTTGGTTGGTCGATTTCGACTAGTAAAATATTGGAAGTACTTCACACACGATAAAAATGCTGAACGACACTCGGACAATTGCTAATCCAGTCGTTAGCTATTGTTTCAGCCTTGCCCATGGATGGCATGATACGCACGTCGTGCATGTATCGTCTGGTAATGTCGTGCATATAGCAATGCTAGTAAAATATACACTGGTCTCTCAAATTACATGCGTAACCCGCCGGTTTTACTTACAGACCTCGGGCCTTCCGATGACGAGTAAATTACACTTGTATGTTAATACAGGTTTGAAATAAATGAGAGCTCCCAAGTGCGGCCTTACCGTTTCATGCCATCTTAGTTTCTCGAAGGTGCTCATAGGTGTCCGATGATCCTGGCTTCCTGAATGAGCAGCGGGCGCTGTATTAGACCTACATAGGGCCCGCGAGGCCCTCTCCGTTGTCCTTCGAGTTGTTGCGCTCACCGTGGCGCCGAGCATTGTTAACATGGTCAACAAACATGAGGATTCAGGAGATGACTTTATTTTGACTGGATGACACTAGGGTCCCACTAGGGCCATAGCCGTACTTACGCAAGTGCCTCCTTATTATGTACAACTATATTTTTTTTTGCTTTCTCCTGGTTTCCTGACATCACGGTCACACACCATTGTCAACCTATGTAGTCAATATAAACGAGAGAATTGCACAAGGTGCGGCCGACAGCTGGGACCAAGCAGCTCGAGCAGTATTTGTGTTTTTGAGGCGTGAGCACTGTAGAGTTTTTCTTGGCGATGATTTCGTTGTTGTTCAGAGGAGAGCAGGGTATTAACTGGGCGGGCTGTGGCCCGTCTAGCCCAGTCCAGATATCCAGCCCAGATACTACTTTTTTCAAGATGAAAATGGCTACCCCAGCTATACGTCTTTTTGAGGAATACCCAGGCAAGGTCAACTTGTTATTCTCCGCCCCACTGGGCTGCAAATCTATCCTAGGAGGGATGCATTAGACTTAACAGGAAAATGGGCTTTAAAAAAATAAATGGGATGTAATTATAAAAACTGGGCAGTAACTATAAAAAATGCACCAAACACAAAATTAGTTTATAAAATATTATTTATGGATTTTGAAAATCTTAAATTTTCATTGTTGCGCGCGCAATGTTTCGTTGGATTTTTACGTAATACAAATTTATATTTAATCTGACTAGAAATTTCGGGATAAAAATATTTCGGATCCCATCAAAATGTGGGAAATTTTATTGAATTCTGTCTTCAACGGTTGGTTGAAATTATTAATCGTTGTCCTAGCTAGAAAATGGGTTGTACTTTTAACAAACTGTAAATGGGCTGTTGTAAATTCCATTAGAATTCAAAAATGGGTTGTACATTCTTACAAAATGCAAATGGGCTATAAGTTCTATGCCACACACTTGTGGGCCTACTAAGTGACTCGTCCCCTAAACAAAATAAGTTGACACGTATGCAAGGCTTTGTCAACTTATTATAGTCAACACACGGTTCTAGCAGCAGTGGCCGTTGGATGTCTATCCAACCGATGTCGTGCTTCTTCTTCAATCTCGGATATTCTTAGCTTCGGCCGCCCAAAAAATGATTCCTCCCCCTGACAGCTGGGGCACACCGTTTCGGAGGCTGTCCTGTGGGCCTACTAAGTTGGAGCGTACCAAGGGCTTTGTCAACTTAGCGAATATAAACGATTCTAGCTTCAGTGACCGTACGATGTCCATCCAATGGCCGTAGTGCTTCTTCAACCTCTGGTCTTCTTGGTCCAGCCGCCCAAAGCAGCGCCGGTCGTGCCGCCAGCTCATGCCTCCCGTGGCCGGCTGTGCTGCCGCGGAGGCCTCACAGCCCCCATACTACTCCCACCGCTGGCCAGGCCATCCCTCCACTCACCAACACCCCCTGTTATTCTGCGGTGATGGCAGCCTCACACCGCAGCCGAACCATTGAACCCTCGTACTCCTCTCCGCGCGGGCTTCCACTGCTGCGTCTTCCCCGGCTCCGTGTCGTCCCCTTCCTAGGCGTCTCCGTCGTCCACCGCCCTGGTGCTCTCGGCGCGGTGTGGTCAACGTGGTCAACGACCGACTTCCATCGAAAGAGTACTGTACGTGGAGAGGCTGATAGCTGGGTCCACGGCGGCCACAAGGAAGTGCCTCCTTATTACATGCAAAATAATTATTCCTCCACCTGACATCAGGGACCCACCGGACGGGCCACCTTATTTCGTGAAAAAAAACGTTTCCCCCCTGACTGTTGGGACCCACCGGACGGGCCACCGTATTTTGCGAAAAAATGTTCCCCCCGCTGTCAGCTCGGACTCAACGGAAGTGCCTCTTTATTACGCACAAAAAATGAATACTCCCCCTGCTAGCTGGGACTCACCTTGGTGGGACGCTGACTTGTGGGCCTACTAAGTTGACGGGGACGGAGGGCTTTGTCAACTTAGTCAATATGAATGATTCTAGCTCCAGTGACCGTATGATGTCCACCCAACGGCCGTAGTGCTTCTTCAACCTCTAGTCTTCTTGCTCCAGCCGCCCAAAGCAGCGCCGGTCGTGCCGCCTGCTCCTGCCTCCTGTGGCCGTCTGTGCTGCCGCGGAGGCCTCACCGCCCCCTACTATTCCCACCTTAGGCCAGGCCCTGCGGCGACAGCAGCCTCACACCGCAGCCGAACGAATGAATACTCATACTCCTCCCCGCGTGGGCATCCACTGTCGCGTCTTCACCGGCTCCGCATCGTCCCCTTCCTAGGCCTCGTCGTCGTCCACCACCCTGGTGCTCTCGGCGCGGCGTGGTCAACATGGTCAAGGAACGACTTCCTTCGGACGTGGACTGCACGTCGAGAGGCTGACAGCTGGGTCCACGACCGCAGCAAGGAAGTGCCTCCTTATTATGCGGAAAATAATGATTCCTCCACCTGACAGCAGGGACCCATCAGACGGGCCACCGTATTTCGCGAAAAAAATGTTTCCCTCTTGACTGCTGGGACCCACCAGCTACACCTTCGCACGCAAGGAAGTGCGTCCGGGCTAAAAAAACCAAAACGATTCGCCCCCCTGACTGCTGGGATCCACCAGCTACAACTTCGCAGGCAAGGAAGTGCCTGACAGTCGGGACCCACTTGGTCAAAGCGTACGTAGTGTTGTCATTCTGGTCGCGAAAGTGTACATACATACTGGTCGATGTAGAGGCACGCACGTGTCGTAGTAGAGGCACGCACATAGCATGTACAAGTACGTACAGCGTCGAGGGTGCAAGAAAGAAAATATGGCCACGTATGTACATACAGGCAGGGTCTCGAACGCCTACTCGCGCATACGTACATGGCTGGGTCGAAACGGAGAAACAGTATCGTCGTCGTGTTCATGGGGAGCCAACCTGCTGGGTCGGAACGAAATGCATGGTCGTGTTCATCAGGAGGGCTTGGACGGAACAGGCGATGGAAACGAGGCCTGGCGTACTGCACAACGGAGGAAACGACCTTGTGTTCGATCGACCACGTTCGAATCGGGACCCTATTGATCGGGAGGGGCCTCGCGTACCGCAAAATGGAGGAAACAGACCTCCTACGGTCGAAACGGGGGTCCTGTTGATCGGGAGGGGAGTGGCTACCGCAAAACGGAGGAAACGGACCTCCTACGGTCGAAATGGGGGTCCTGTTGATCGGGAGGGGTGTGGCGTACCGCAAAATGGAGGAAACAGACCTCCTACGGTCGA
>NC_041383.1:352599235-352638617 GCF_002162155.2 Triticum dicoccoides
GGCTTCAGTTAGCAGCAATAGAGAAGGAATCGCTCCATCGGGTTCAGTTAACAGCCATCGATCGATCGCTAGGGTTCAGTCACGCGTAGCCTGTAGTGCAATCGCTCGGGTTCAGTTAGAGCCCAATGCCTCACTTGGGTTCGGTTAGAGCCAACACCTCGCACACACGCGCATACGTGTACGAGAGAAACGCGCATCGCTCGGCCCCCGACCTCCCACCATAACCGGCAACTCCCCAAAATTTTCCTCCCCCTCGCTTCTACCACGGTTTTTTCCGTCATGGATGGCCCAAAGAATGTCATGCAGCTGCGTCTCCGGCCCGCCCAGGACGAAAAGCCCATTTTCTGTCATGATTTTTTGTCATAGAAGTAGGAGCCCACCACATCTATTATGATACTGGGTTTTGTCACAATTATCGTCATAGAAGTGTCATATATATGATAGAAAAAAAATTCGTTTGGCCCAAAATGTCCCGGATGTGTCTTTTTTTTTGTAGTGTTGGTCACCGCTAAGTATAGCGGCAACGGCTCTTGTGGCTTGGGAGCAACCAAGGTGGGCACAGAGGACAAGTAGGCCTTCAACTATTGCAAGGCCGCATATGCTTTTGGGGTCGACTTCATGGGTCCTGCCTTCTTTAGGATTTTAAAGAACGGCAGGGCGCGCTCGGTGGACTTGGAAATGAATCTGCTTAGCGCGGCAATGCACCCTGTCAGACGCCTCACATCCTTGACTATCCTTGGCGCTTGGATCTTCTCGATGGCTTTAATCTTGTCGGGGTTGGCTTCGATCCCCTGATGGGACACAAAGAACCCAAGTAGCTTGCTGGAGGGAACGCCAAACACACACTTATCCATGTTGAGCTTCAAGTTGATCTTGCATAGATTCACAAACATCTCCTCCAAATCATGGATAAGAGATGCTCAGTCCTTGGTCTTGACCACAATGTCATCCATATAAGCTTCAATTTTTCTGTGCAGCTATGGCTTCAAACCAATCTGGACTTGCCCTTGCAAAAGTAGACCCGACACTCTTTAATCAAAATGGCATGCAGATAAAACAGTACGTACCACATGGGGTGATGAACGAGGTCTTCTCTTCGTCTTCCTTGGACATGAAGATCTGGTGATACCCATAATATGCATCCAGAAAGGAAACCAAATCGTAGCCCGAAGTGGAATCCATGATCTGATCGATGCGCGGCAAGGGAAATGGTTTCTTTGGGCAAGCCTTGTTGAGATCTGTGAAATCTATGAAAAGACTCCATTTCCCGTTAGCCTTACAGACCACCACTGGATTTGCTAACCATGTGTGATGTAGCACTCCTCTGACCAAACTAGTAGCTTCAATCTTCTTGATCTCCTCTACAATAAACTGCTGCCTCTCCAAGGCCTACTTCCGGACTTTCTGCTTGACGGGTCGAGCATGTGGGCATACATCAAGGTGGTGCTTGGTTACCTCCCTGGGAACACCGGGGATATCAGATGGTTGCCAGGCAAACACATCGATATTCGCCCGCAGGAAGGCAATGAGCGCGCTTTCCTATTTGTCATAGAGGGTGGCACTGATGGTGAAAGTACCATCAACGCCAGCCAGCCCTGCCAGAACCTTCTTCACTTGTGGAGCAGTAACCTTGGAACTTTTGCCGTTGGAACTCTCCGGCAAGTCATCAACAGGCGCATCATAGTCTGAAGAGGCACGCTTCCCAGATTCCTTGCTAGTTTCCTTGCTACCCTTATTCCTTCCCCGATTCTCCTTGGAGGGAACTACTACTACCGTTGCCTCTGCCGCGACCGTGTTCCGGTACATCTTGTCCATGAAAATTACCGCGTCCTTCTCATCTGATGGAATGAAAATGACTCCAACTGGCCCAGGCATCTTCAAGGTGTTGTAGGCATAGTGGGATGCCACCATGAATTTAGCCAGGGCTGGTCATCCAAGGATCCCATTGTATGGCAAGGGGAGGTCGACCACATCAAACACAATCTTTTCAGTACGATAGTTCAACTCCCCCCCCCCAAATGTCACAGGCAACATGGTCTTTCCCTTAGGATGACTCCTGCCGGGATTAATTCCTTGAAACATGCTGGTGACCTTTATCTCCTCTTCTACTATCTGAAGTTTGCTGATAACCTTTGGGGAAATCAGATTCAACCCTTCCACGTCGTGCACCAACATCTTAGTGACCTTGAGGTTGTGAATTGTCACAGAGACCTACAATGGCAAACATCCTAACACGGTGGTACGATCAAGATGATCCTCTTCGTCAAAGATGATGGGTGTGCATGACCATTTGAGTGGTTTCCGGGCCTCTGATGCTGGTTCCACGACATTGACCTCACGCGCCCACCGTTTGAGTCGGCCGTGAGAGGTGTGCAGGGATGCGTCCCCGTCAATGCACAGGAAGTCAGTGGCCTTCTGAAACTCTTGCTCACTAGTTTTCTCTTCATCCCTTCCATCACTCTCATCAGCACATGCTTTCCTCTCTTGATCTCTGGCGGTTTTTCCTTTGTCCCGGAGGGGTTTGCTGGGGCGATTTACTTCACCGCCTTGACCCTTACCGCTAGCAAAATTCTGACCCTTTTCCTTGTCATGCTTCTCGTACTCTGCTCTTTGCCTATTGACGAGTTGCTCAACCTGATAACACTCTTGAAGGTCGTGGCCCTTGATCCGATGAATCTTGCAATACGGCCCATCACCCTTCCCGGCCTTCTCGGTAGCTGCAGCCTCCCGGCAGTCAACGCACACGACAGCTTCCTTGCCGGGGGCTTCGGCCTTAGCTGAAATGCCGGTACTAGGTGTACCCGATCCTTCAACAGTCATCACTGCCTTATCCTTGCGCCTCTTATTGCGCTTCTTGCTCTTCTTCTAACTGGTGGATTCATCATCGTCCTCTGAATAAACATTGATGCAGTCCTCCTCCCCAAGCAACTTCCTTCCCTCCTCCATCCAAGCACACTTATCCACCAAGGTGTAAAGCTCCTTCACTGTCTTGGGCAAGTGTACATTCATCTTGGAATGGATCATGCGGTAGTGCACATTAGACTATAAGGCGGCTATCACAACTGCCGGATGGATGTTCGGGATGTTCCTGTGGGCTTTACCGAATCTCTAAAAATACTTCTGGAGAGTTTCTCCTTCTTTCTATTGGAGAAGCTGCAAATCACTAGGCCGCCCTGGTTCTTGATGGCTTCCAGTGAAGGTGCCAATGACCGCATGGCATAGGTCAGCCCATGAAAAAATGGAGTTCTCTGGCAGGTGCATCAACAACGACCTCACATTGGATTTGAAAGCCAAAGGGAAGTAGTTGGCATACACCTTCTCATCTCTTCCCCTGGCAGCTTGAACAGCGATGGTGTAGATGCTCAGAGACTCTGCCGAGTTTAGCCTCCCATCATACTTCTCGAGTATCTCTGGCTTGAACATGCGGACGGAAGGCCAACGGACTTGCCGCTGCTCACAAGTAAAGACAGGGCACCCAACCTCGAAAGGTGGACACCCGCCAATATTGAGCACAAGCGCATCAACGTCAGGACCATCACACCCATTGGCCCAGCGGTGGTCGTCACGGTGTCGCTCAATGACAACGCGCACATCTCCCCTCCGCATGTCCTCCAGGGCTTGCCGCTGGTCTGGAGTGCTCGAGGGTCAGAAGAGGCCATCGAGACATCACCAGGTTCTTGATTCTGTTGCGCTTGCGCTGGCTGTCGTGGCGAGGACTGTACTGTGAGGGTGGCCCCTTCCGTACGTCGAGCAGCATGAGTTGTCGTCGTAGCTTGGGGAGGCCGCAGTGGGATAGCTCGCTGCGAGCCCCCAGCCTTGGAGAAACCAAGCAAACTCTAGATGGTGCCACGCCACTCATCCATCTGCTCAGCAGCTGGTGGGAACCTGAGTAGCAGCTGAGCCCGTGCCATGGCCTCCGTAGCCATACTCGGCATGGGTGATGGCAACGTAGATCATACCGTCGCTCGGCTCCTGACAGTGCCAGCAGCGACAGTACCACGTAGTACCACGTCCCCACTATTGCGGGGCAGCCACCTGGATGGCATGGTGGCTTGGCGAAGGCACTCGAGGGCCAGCGGCTCCGTCGGGCGCAGCGAGTTGGTCAACTCGCCCTGGGGGAGGCGCATGCGCTGCGGTCGCTCCCGTGATGGGGGCGGCCGGAGGGCGGCGATTCGCCCCGGACTAAGCGCCATCACTGTGGCTGTTCCCGTCGGCGAGAGGAAGGGGTGTGGACAAAGTAACCCCTTCATGCATACCTCATGGAGCGTGGCCATCGTGATGTTGCTGATATTGCTCTCCTCCGGTGTCTCCCGCTCTTGCTTCGGCCGTGCGGGAAGTGGTGACGGTGCCGCCTGCTCCGACCACCTCCCTAGCAGCGTCCACATCCTCGTATGCCTCCGCACCTCCCATAGCATTGGTGGCTGCGAGCGGTGGAGTCTATGAGGTGGATGGGTGAGACGAAGCACCGGATATCTTCTTGGGCGCCATGGTTGATGGCGTCGTCGAAGACGAAGATGGCGATGAAGATGACGCGTTGCACACGCTTTCATGTTCGCGCAAGTGATCGCCCTACATGGCGCGCCAAAGATGTCGCGGGAAACCACGACCACCTATGGGACCAAGGGTCCCTTGCTGGTTCGGCATGGGGGATGTCACGTTGCACAAAGAGCAGAAGAGCGTGGGGCAGTACGACAGAAAAATCACACGGCAATTGTACTTAGGTTCGGGCCACCGTGAGGCGTCAAACCCTACTCCTGCTTTGGTGGATTAATGTTGGAAGAATGGTGGTGGAGCACAGTACACTTGCCCGGCAGGGTTGCCTATGGGCAACCGTGGCTATGCGCGTATGAATGTGTGGGTATCCAACCTTCTAACCCCTTTCTATGGTTACCATGGGCCTCCTTTTATATATTAACGGGTCACCACAAGGGGAAATCAGTCATATGCACTGATAAGATAGCAAACAATGCTATAATACCTAACTCTTCAGGATGACAGAGCGCATTAAATGCGCTGCTCAATGTCACACCGTTGTTCGCCCAGCAAGCCTTGCCGGGCTATTTTGACAGCTTCACGCCTGCTTGCTTGACACGTTGCAGGATGAGTGTCGTCTGTAGGTATTTCTTGTAGAAAGAGGCTGCCATGTGGCGAATGGCTGCCACTTAATCACTTTGTGGCTTGACACCACACTGATTGACGACGTGGGTCATGGCAGAGTGGTTGGGTGAGGTGGTTCTTGCTTCTGTGAGTCCCGGCAGGCCCTGGCAGGACATCTTGGATGTTCTCTTCCGGGGGTGGCTCCGCCCTCGCCAAGCCAGTCTGCCCAGCAAAGGGAGGATTTTCTCCTAGTGATATCTTGCGTCTCTGGCTTGACCTTGGTCCTCTTGATCTGCATGTTGGTCCCTCGAAGATCTTGGTCTCCTGAACTCTGGCATGGCCTAGTGTCATAATCTTGTTCCCATGCCTGTGCATAGTCTGGGTAAGAGACCCATGGTTTGTTGTACTGACACCGCGCTCACGAGATTGCTGAGAAGGAAAGAACATGGAGATTTACCCAGGTTCGGGCCAGATTGTGGTGTAAAACCCTACTTCTGCTTTGGTTGGATTGGCCTCACGAGGAGGCGGTGGATGAACTAGTACAGTGGTCTCGCGAGGGTTCTGGTGGCTAGGATGAATCAATCTAGGTGGCGATGAGCCGATCCGCCTCTACGGTGGAGGCTAGTACCTCTTTATAGTGTCCTTGGTCATCTTCCCTCATCGCACAGGCGGAAAAGGATCCCACAACGGTCAATTTTGAATGGGGCCATGAAGTACATCTTATCTTGACGAAAGGTGGTCATCGCCTCCAAAGCTTCTGACCATGACGTAGTGGTGGGCTCGGCAATGACATCCATCCTCCCGAGCTCATGGTCGTGGTCTCGTTGCACCGGAATGGAAACCTTTGGAGCCTTCCTCGGGAACCTGCCCCTGCCCTTGCCTCCTTAGCACCAAAGAGGAAACTGCCCCGTCTGCGCCTGCTGGTGCCCGCCTGACCTTGGTCGTCATGGCTCATGTCATCGCGGCCTCATGAGGCAGGGTACTTGCATAGAGATCTTTGCTACTCGGGAGGTAGGCTTGGGGAGCCGCCCCCAGGAGGTCTTGGCATCGTTCGCCTCATGAGGCCTGGGGGCCTTGCGTGGGTCTTGTCTTGGAGTTGTTTTGGCTGGGCTGTATCGGGCCGTCAATGAGCCCACGCGCTGGGATGTAGGTAGGTAGATCTGGGTACCCCCGATCCCAGAATGCCGACATACTTCATAAATTATAGATACATTCGAGACGTATCAGCATCCCCAAGGTTAATTCCTACTCGTCCTCGAGTAGGTAAATGATAAAAGAAATAATTTATGAAGTGTGAATGCTAGCATAATGCATAAGTTTGATCAATGATAATTTCAATCACTTTCCCTAGCATCATAACAACAACTCTTTCTCATAAAACACATCTTTCCCTAATAATAAAGCACGGATAGACTCCGTGGGTTCATCGTCACAATACGCTTGTTCCCGTGAATTTACGCTTTCAGTTTTTTTTCAAAATCCAAGGTGGTACTAATCTATCTATATTACTTCGTACAAAATTTCAGGGTTGGGCCACAGTGCACACACGCAGTGCGTCCTGTTTTTTTTACGGTCGCTTCTTTAAAAAAAAGGCCACATCCTCTTTTTTTACGGTCTCTTCTTTAAAAAATGGCCACACATAAAAAGATGTTATTTTGAGGATTCGAACGCGGGTCATCAGAAAAATGCGTAGAGCGAGCGACCAACTCGGCTGGCACATTGTACGTGTAGAAAAACAAGGATTATTCTCTTAATCTACCATGTCAGGAGGATTTTCTGCCGCCTCATTATTCTGGCCGAGGGAAGCCACACAACCGAACTGGCAAAGCTGGCCCAAAGCCTGGTGCATAAAAGTATTCGATGATGGACTGAATCGATCTCTAAACCCTTTTAAATAGTCCCATACCGCTACCTTAAACTCATTCTTTGTAATTTATTTACATCTTCAAGTTTCCTTCGTATCAAGGAGCCATCTCGGGAACCAATAAAGAAGGAAATAAGTCCTTCCATAATAAAGAAGGAAAGAAAGAAAAATAAAGAAGGAAAGAGGAGGGATTTCATGTATCTTGAGTCTTGACCGAATAAGGAAGAAAAGAAAGAAAATAAAGAAGAAAAGAGGAGGGCGATTTCATGGCTTATATGACAGTTGAAGGAAGGAAAGAGGGCCCAGATTTCATGTGGAAAGAGGAGGGGGATTTCATGTCATATGGCAGAATAAGGAAGGAAAGAGTGCAGAGATTTCATATCTAGACGGAGAAAAAAATGGGAAGTGGAAGCTGTGTCCAGAGGAAGGAAATGTGAAGATTAAATTGCACACACATACAGTACACTTACTGATGTCACCATGGAAGAGTCTTGAGCTATAGGGTTCAGAAAGTATGTTTTTTTCTTCTTCTCCCATTGCAACGCACGGGTATTTGTGCTAGTCATGATAAAGTAGCAATTGAAAACGAATTTTTGTGTGGAATGCTACCTATCATATTCATCATATACTCTTTCTTTGTGGCATGGATATTTGGACTCTAATGATTCAAAGCCATAGTCTATAATTTGACATGAGGACATCAATACTCAAGCATATCAACAAGCAACATTGTCTTTGAAAATATCGACACTAAAGAAAGCTATCCCTCGCCCATTATGCTCAATCATTGAATCATTCACGAAACACAATCGAATATTAACTATGCCCAATGCACAAGTATGACAATAGTGTTCCCTTTATAAGAGAAGATGGAGACTCAATAAAAATAAAAATTGCATAAAGTAAATAGATAGGACCTTCGCAGAGGGTAGCAGAGATTTGTAGAGGTGCCAGAGCTCAAAGCTTAAATTGAGAGATAAAAATTGTTTTGAGAGGCATGTTTTTCGTGTCAACGAAACTGACCGAGAATTCCCAATACTTTCCATTCTAGATACATCACAGGCGGTCCCAAACATATAATAAAGTTTGTTCCTTTTTTCACCATTCTTTCACTATACATGGCTAGCCGTATCCATGGGTGCCTTCCATACCAACACTTTCCAAGGAATTCATTATTGACAACATGAAGTAAATCTCTTTTCATTTCGGGGCTCGGCATCCCTATTACCGGCCACACTCTCATGCAATGACAACTGAATAAAACTGATTTTGAGAATAACACATCTAGCATTGAAAATATTGGCCACCCACTGCCGCTTCATGAGGGGTACAGGCACACAAAAAGGAAATTCATGTTGAAAATTAGAGTCGGCACATACAAATTTACTTGTAACGGCATGGAAATACCGCATATAGGTAGGGATGGTGGACTCATTTCACACAACTTGGTTTAAGGAGTTTGGATTCACAAGAAATATTCCCGCTTAGTACAAATGAAGGCTAGCAAATAGATTGAGAAGCGACCAACCAAGAAACAAAAATGATCATAAGCGAGCATTAAACATAACTAACACCGAATAGTGCACCACAAGTAGGATGTAACTTCATTGCATAGCTATTAACTTTCATGCTTGCATAGGGAATCACAAACCTTAACACCAATATCTATTATATACTTAAAACTGAAGACAAATAAGCTACCATGTTTATCCACATACATTAATATTATTTCAGCCATTAGATTTGAATAACATGTATTTACTAACTTATTGCACTAGACGATGTCACGTCTATGCATATGCATATATAGTACATGTACGGAAGACTCAATCATTTACATGTAATTAATGAGTACAAGCAGGAATCATCCAAACCCCACATCAAGTAAAAAAACCATGCGGGCAAAAACATATGCCTACAGAACCTCATGTGCATATAATTCCAAACAGTCAAGCTGTAATCACGTAATAGAAGATACATAACCTCACGTGCATCTAATTCCAAATCGGGCATATGCATGCCAAAAAAACAAGGATAACTACAGCCGGACTCAATCTATAGAACTCCACACGAGTCTTGATAAAAGGAAATTCCCTCCACATGTAGTCTTGATAAAGAGAAACTCCACATGGATCGGCCAAGGCAACAAATCAGAAAGGCAAGCAGCCGGCCACATCCAACCCCAAGATTCAAATCCAACCAATTTTGTACAAAACGATGTCTGTAAATCTGCTACCCGATCTTCCAGAATCTGCTACCCGGCCTAAGCATCACCAACAAAATCGAAGACTACAGAACAAATCTGCTATCCGACTTGGGCACCACCAAAAAAAGAAAAGATTATTGGTTCTGCGACGCCAGACAAATAACAAAAAACGCCAAAGCTCCGATGTGACTGCATCTCAATTGCCCGATGAAGCCAGGACATATCTTCTAAGTCGCCTCTCGGCTGAATCAGGTTTGTAAATATTATGAATTAACTAATTCATTTATCAGAATAAAAATTGCATAGATAGCTGCCTAATAATTTCAGAATCCTTTCACGGCCAAAAAATTGTGTTGAAGAATTTTAGTGCTTACCAACAACATGACATACTATGACATTCAAGTGAAAGTACAGAGAATGTGGGATTACCTCAATCATACAACAGATCAACAATTAAAAACAAGCAAATGCTAATTATATTTTGTTTGTATTGACATGGTAAAATAGTTCATGTTATTATCAAGTTTATTTTCGGGATACTTTTATATTGCATGGCATTCTGAGGACTTTTATTTTCGGGATATTTTTATATTGCACAGATAAGTCAGGAGACAGACAGAAAAAATACTATTTTACTTTATTTTTACTAAATAATAGAAAATGCAAAGAGGGTACAGAAGGTTGTGCTTCTAGTTTCATCCATCTCGTGATCATCAAAATGAACCCACTAACAAGGTTGATCAAGTCTTGTTAACAAACTTATTCCAAATAACACAGAACCGGAGAAATTTCGAATAACACTAAGTTACCTCAACGGGGATATGAAAATCCCCAACAATAAGAATATCGTACTTTTTCTTGACAGTAGGGAGAGGAAATTCAAAACCTCCAAATATAATCGATGGAATTTTTCCAACAGAGTTGATACTATAAACTTGACGTTGTTTCCTTGGAAAGTGTACCGTGTGCTCATTACCATTAACATGAAAAGTGACATTGCCTTTGTTCCAATCAATAACAGCCCCTGCAGTATTGAGGAAAGGTCTTCCAAGAATAATAGACATACTATCATCCTTGGGAATATCAAGAATAACAAAGTCCGTTAAAATAGTAACATTCGCAACTACAACAGGCACGCCCTCACAAATACCGACAAGTATAGCAGTTGATTTATCAGCCATTTGCAAAGATATTTCAGTAGGTGTCAACTTATTCAAGTCAAGTCTATGATATAAAGAGAGAGGCATAACACTAACACTGGCTCCAAGATCGCATAAAGCAGTTTTAACATAATTTCTCTTAATGGAGCATGGTATAGTAGGTACTCCTGGATCTCCAAGTTTCTTTGGTATTCCACCTTTAAAAGTATAATTAGCAAGCATCGTGGAAATTTCAGCTTCCGGTATCTTTCATTTATTAGTAATGATATCCTTCATATACTTAGCATAAGGATTTGTTTTAAGCACATCAGTATATCGCATACGCAAAAAGATGGGTCTAATCATTTCAGCAAAGCGCTCAAAATGGTCATGATCCTTTTTCTTGGATGGTTTCGGAGGAAAAGGCATGGGTTTCTGAACCCATGGTTCCCTTTCTTTACCATGTTTCCTAGCAACAAAGTCTCTTTTATCATAATGTTGATTCCTTGATTGTGGGTTATCAAGATCAACAGCAGGTTCAACTTCTACATCATTATCATTACTAGGTTGAGCATCATCATGAACATCATCATTAACATTTTCACTAGGTTCATGTTCATTACCAGATTGTGTTTCAGCATCAGACAAGGAAATATCATTTGGATTCTCAGGTGGTTCAGCAATAGGTTCACTAGAAGTTTGCAAAGTCCTATCATTTTTCTTTTTCTTCCTTTTAGAAGAACTAGGTACTTCAATATTATTTCTCTGAGAATCTTGCTCGATTCTCTTAAGGTGGCCTTCAGGATACAAAGGTTCCTGAGTCATTCTACTAGTTCTAGTAGCCACTCTAACAGCATAATCATTTTTCTTACTATTCATTTCAGCAAGCACTTCTTTCTGAGCTTTAAGTACTTGTTCTACTTGAGTGGTAACCATAGAAGCATGTTTGCTAACAAGTTTAAGTTCACCTCTAATATTAGCCATAAAATCACCCAAGCGTTTAATCATAAACATATTCTATTTTAATTGCCTACCAAAATAAGCATTAAAGTCATCTTGCTTAAACATAAAGTCATCAAACTCATCCAAGCACTGACTAGTAATTTTAGTAGGAGGGACTTCAGCTTTATCATATCTATGGAGAGAATTTACCTTTACTACCTGTGTTGGGATATCGGGATCAGGAGGTTCTTCAGTGAATAAGGAATTGAGAGCATATACTTCTTCAACAGGCGGTAAATTAAGACCGTGTATTTCTTCAATAGGAGGTAAATTCTTAACATCTTCAGCTTTAATACCTTTTTCTTTCATATATTTCTTTGCCTCTTGCATATCTTCGGGACTGAGAAATAGAACACCTATCTTTTTTGGAGTTGGTTTAGGAATAGGTTCAGTAATTGGCTCTGGAGATGGCTCAGGAGGTGGCTCGGGAGGTGCCCAATTATTTTCATTTGTCAACATATTATTCAATAGAATTTCAGCTTCATCCGGTGTTCTTTCCCTGAAAAGACAACCAACACAACTATCCAGGTAATCTCTGGAAGCATCAGTTAGTCCATTATAAAAGATATCAAGTATTTCAGGTTTCTTAAGAGGATGATCAGGCAAAGCATTAAGTAACTTGAGAAGCCTCCCCCAAGCTTGTGGGAGACTCTCTTCTTTAATTTGCATGAACTTGTATATTTACCTCAAAGCAGCTTGTTTCTTATGAGCAGGAAAATATTTAGCAGAGAAGTAATAAATCATATCCTGGGGACTACGCACACAACCAGGATCAAGAGAATTAAACCATGTCTTAGCATCACCCTTTAATGAGAACGGACATATTTTGAGTAAATAAAGGTAGCACGATCTCTCATTATTAGTAAATAGGGCAGCTATATCATTTAACTTAGTAAGATGTGCCACAAAAGTTTCAGATTCATAGCCATAGAAAGGATCAGATTCAACCAAAGTAATTATATCTGGATCAACAAGAAATTCATAATAATCCTTATCGGGAACACAAATAGGTGAAGTAGCAAAAGCAGGGTCGGGTTTCATTCTATCTCTATGAGATTCTTTACTCCATTTAATTAGCAGCCTCTTAAGTTCGTATCTATCTTGGTAGGCAAAAATAGCTGCAGAAGATTCTGCATCAAAAAGATAGCCCTCAGGAATAGCAGGCATATTCTCATCATCACACTCATCATCATATTCAGATTCAATAATTTCTCTTTCTCTAGACCTAGTTATCTGTTCATCAAGAAATTCACCAAGGGGCACAGTAGTATCAAGCATAGAAGTAGTTTCATCATAAGTATCATGCATAGCAGAAATGGCATCATCAATAACATGCGACATATCAGAACAAATAGAAGAAACAGGTTTAGCTGTCGCTAGCTTACTCATAACAGAAGGTGAATCAAGTGCAGAGCTAGATGGCAGTTCCTTACCTCCCCTCGTAGTTGAGGGCAAAATAGTAGTTCGATCGTCTTTCAAGTTCTTCATAGTGTCCAGCAGATATAAATCCCAAATGACTCAAAGAATAGAGCTATGCTCCCCGGCAACGGCGCCAGAAAAAGGTCTTGATAACCCACAAGTATAGGGGATCACAACAGTTTTCGAGGGTAGAGTATTCAACCCAAATTTATTGATTCGACACAAGGGGAGCCAAAGAATATTCTCAAGTATTAGCAGCTGAGTTGTCAATTCAACCACACCTGGAAACTTAGTATCTACAGCAAAGTATTTAGTAGCAAAGTAATATGATAGTGGTGGTAACGGTAACAAAAGTAAAGACAGCAAAAGTAATGTTTTTGGTATTTTGTAGTGATTGTAGCAGTAGCAACGGAAAAGTAAATAAGCGAGAACTAGTATATGGAAAACTCGTAGGCACCGGATTAGTGATGGATAATTATGCCGGATGTGGTTTGTCATGTAACAGTCATAACATAGGGTGACACAGAACTAGCTCCAATTCATCAATGTAATGTAGGCATGTATTCCGTATATAGTCATAGGTGCTTATGGAAAAGAACTTGCATGACATCTTTTGTCCTACCCTCCCGTGGCAGCGAGGTCCTATTGGAAACTAAGGGATATTAAGGCCTCCTTTTAATAGAGAACCGGAACAAAGCATTAGCACATAGTGAATAAATGAACTCCTCAAACTATGGTCATCACCGAGAGTGGTCCCGATTATTGTCACTTCGGGGTTGCCGGATCATAACACATAGTAGGTGACTATAGACTTGCAAGGTAGGATCAAGAACTCACATATATTCATGAAAACATAATAGGTTCAGATCTGAAATCATGGCACTCGGGCCCTAGTGGCAACCATTAAGTATAGCAAAATCATAGCAACATCAATCTCAGAACATAGTGGATACTAGGGATCAAACCCTAACAAAACTGACTCGATTACATGATAAATCTCATCCAACCCATCACCGTCCAGCAAGCCTACGATGGAATTACTCACGCACGGCGGAGAGCATCATGAAATTGGTGATGGAGGATTGTTGATGATGACGACAGCAACGAATCTCCCTCTCCGGAGCCCCGAACGGACTCCAGATCAGCCCTCTCGAGAGAGATTAGGGCTTCGCGGCCACTCCGTATCGTAAAATGCGATGATTTCTTCTCTCTGATTTTTTTTCTTCCCAAAAGCCAATATATGGAGTTGGAGTTGGCGTCGGAGGGTCTCCAGGGGGCCCACAAGGTAGGGGGCGCGCCTAGGAGGGGGGGCGCCCAGGAGGGGGGGGCACCCTCGTGGACAGGGTGTGGGCCCCCTGGTCTTCATCTTTGGCGAGGATTTTTTATAAGACATCCCGTGGAGTTTCAGGTCATTTCGAGAACTTTTGTTTTCTGCACATAAAATAACATCATGGCAATTCTGCTGAAAACAGCGTCAGTCCGGGTTAGTTCCATTCAAATCATACAAGTTAGAGTCCAAAACAAGGGCAAAAGTGTTTGGAAAAGTAGATACGACGGACACGTATCACCTTGCCTCCTTCCGTCCTCCTCTGCTTCGCCAAGCCCTGCTGCAGGTGTTGCCGCAACCGTCCGTGCATAGGTAAGGGGTACAGAAGTACCATAATTTTGTACACCAACACCTTGCTAGGTTGTTTATCCACCTTCTTGTCTGTCTGTTTGACACGTCGTTGGACGAGTGTCATTTGGAGGTGATTTCCTTCGGAAGTGGCTGCCACATGTCAAAAGACAACCACCTAGTCACTTGGGGGCTTGACACCGCACCGATCGATGACTTGTGGCGATACGAGGTGGAGCGGTGGATCCTTAGAAACGGGGGTCCGCCCTTGGCATCTCGGCAAGCCTGCCGAGGCATTCTAAGACTTGTCTTCGGAGCAACCTCGACACCGCCAGGCTCGCCTGCCCGGCAAGGGAGTTTTTTCCTTAGTGATGTCTGGCTTCCCTTGGCTTGAGTTGGTCTTCTTGATCTGCCCTCTGATCTCTCAAAGAGCTATTTCTTCATCTTTATCTCATCTGGAATGTTGCAACTTCGTTCTTTTAGGCCTATGCATGGTCTGGGCATCAGACCCATGGTTTGTTGCACCAACACTTTGGAAACTTATCAACCTATGTTCTCAGTCACCAAGCAATTGCAATTCAACTTATTCAACAATATCTATATAAGAGCTCCACATACTCAATGATCATATAGTCTTCTATGATTGCTAGTACTCAAAGCATATTTTTCAAACAAATGGCATCCACCGAACACAGAGAAAGATAGGGGTTTAATGTTTCGCCTCCCAACTCATTTATCATAGAGACAATTGTCAACAATAATAAATGATGATCAAATATATTTGACTGGCCATATGTGCCTAGATCTTTCCCCACTACATGTCATGGGGAACCACAGCCACCTATAGGGCTACAAGCCCCTTTTGGTTTGGCGGGGGGATGGACACATTGCACAAAGAGCAGAGAAGTGTAGCGCAGTGTGATAGAGATCACATAGGCAGTTTTTACCCAGGTTTGGGCCACTGCGAGGCGTAAAACTCTACTCCTGCTTTGGTGGATTGATGGTGGAAAAGATGGTGGTGGGTGCAGCGCACTTGCCCGGCAGGGTTGCCTCGAGGCAAAGTGGCTACGTACGTATGGATATGTGAGGGGCCGTGCTTGCCAACCTTGTGAACCCTTTCTATGGTTGCTATGGGCCTCCTTTTATAGGTCAAGGGGTCACTAAAGTGGCACATCAGTCTTTATATACTGATTAGATAGCAAACAATGCTATCATACCTAACTCTGCAGGCTGACAAGGGCGCATTAAATGCGCCATCTACTGTCACATCACAGCGTGCCCGGCAGCTCTTGCCGGGCTATTTTGCCAGCTTCGCACTTCCTTGCTTGACACGTCTCATGACGGGTGTCATATGGAGGTCTTTGCTGTAGGAAGTGACTGCCATGTGGTGAAAAGCAGCCACTTAGTCATCTTGGGGCTTGACACCACACTGATCTGTGACTTGCGTCGCTTGTGAGTTGGAGCGGTGGAGTGGCTAGACTCCACAATCCCCGGCAGGGCCTACGGGGACGATCTGGGAATATGCTTCCGGGGCAAACCCAACCTCACCAGGCTCGCCTGCCCGACAAGGGAGGTTCTTCCCTTGACGGTATCTTGCTTCTCTGGATCATCTTGATCTTCCTTATCTGCACTTGGACCCTTTGATGAATTGTTCCTCCTTGCTACGTTTGATCTTGGTGTTGTAATCTTTGCCTTCGTGCCTGTGCACGGTCTGGGCAATGGACCCAGGGATTTTTGCATTGACAGGAACCCCCGGGCTTGGCACGAACATGCCATTGGGCATCATCGGGGCAGGCCCTAACCAGTGCACAGGTAGGAGCGCAAGAATGACTCTGCCCTTTGAGATCTTCTTTGCTTCTTTCTTAACTTGAATCCGGGTTAGTTTCCCGTCCCCCCCCCCCCCGTGCCGTGTAACGCCAATCTTGGTGGGGCCATCCTTGTAATGGCTCGTGAATGACTTTAACGCACGGGCGGGTAACTGCCAATTCACTCTTCCCACCACGCTCTTATCCTTAGCCACGTATGCCGCATGCATTGAGTGGGATAGGTAAGGAGGCGCGTGGTGCGGAAGATCATCAAGGAAGGGCCCTAGTCTTCTTGGATTGGCGGAGGAGGACAGCGGTTACCCACTAGGGAATCAGCTCCCAGCCCAGCCCGCCTATAAAAGGAGAAGCGGGGGAGGAACGGAGGCACTCATCCACATCCCTCTCTTCCTCCACCTTTTGCTTCATCTTGGGTATGCTGGAAGGGGGAGCCCGGGGCTAGGTCCCGGGTCCTAGCTTAGAGTTCCGTGCTGGTCTCAAGGGGGCGTTTGGGTAGTGCGATGGTGGCACTTGAGGTGGTGACTCTGGTGCACACATCGCCGGGTCGCCCATGGCTTCAATTTTAGTGAAGGGTGACTTAAACGACACCATGCCAAGGCCCATATTGGGTAGGGGGCGTGGTGGTCGAGCATGTCCGGATTCTCTTTTCCTTGTGGTGCCGAAGGGAGATCGCAGAGGTGGTCGACCATTGAAGAGGGCGGACTTTATCTCCCTGCGCAGCGCCCATCCGGCGCATGTTAGAGACTCCAATCCCCATGCAGTTTTCCTTAACGGGCGGTGGCTCGATATTGCCAGGCCTCCGGGGACGACCATGCTCTCTGTGGGTCCATCCGGAGTGTGGTCCGCATCGGTAGGCGTAGTGGGAGCTTCAGGCAACAGTGGTGCGGAAGGTGGCGGCAACCCACAACATGTCAAGAATGGGGGCTAAAGTTCTGACGAGTCATGTTTGTTGGTGACTCTGTCATCTCTGTCCGGGCTTTCGGTAGCGCCACCATGCCTGGCCCCCGGTTTCTTCCTCCTGGTCTGGGGATAGCGTCACTCTGATCCTGGGGAGGCGTTGAATCCCAAGCAGGCCTTCCCTCCGCCTTCTTCGTCCCTTCCTGTAGTTTCGGAGAAGGAGAGGAAAAAGTGAAGGCCTCGCGAGCATTTTATCTTTATTCAATCATAAGTCTGTAGGCATTTGCCAAATTTTAGTTCAAATGATGTAATCTCTTGAATCCATGTTTGTGTCCTGTAAGGTATGTACATGTTTGATCTGCATGTTAATGAAAAAGATGAACCTTGCCGGGGACTCGCGCATGTGTATGTCCATGCAGAGGTGGGATGCCTCTATATTTTTAAATAAACGAGTTCCCTCGGCAGGCTATCCTGCCGGTACCCTCCGTCTTACTGCCGGGAGTAAGCCTACCGGGCACAAACTATAAAGAGGGACCAGCCCCCTGTCGGGCCTTATCCATCAAAGGTCGCTGCGACCACCCTGACCGAAGCAACGTTTGAGACAAAGGGTGGGACCACCTAAGTTTCAAGGGAGTAGCAGGGTTTTCTTATGCACAAGTTATCACATACAGAATACATATGGATAAGAGGAAGAACTTATCTCTTTGGCTTGCCGGAGACCGCAGTGCTGGCTTGTCTTCTTATGTCCTTCTTGAGGACTTAGTCCACGGCAGGAGCCTGTAGTTTATGGAGATGAAAATGATGCCAGATGCGATCTTATCTACATGAACATTTGTCGGGGCCCCCCATCGCTTCATTTATTTCTTTGTTGCTCAGGGTCTTCTCCTGGCTTTGTACAAGTGGTTACATGCAACTAAGGCAAGGCCTGTACAAAAGCGTGGCTGCCGGGCAGGGCCCGACAGCCGCGCCTTACGGGTAGAACTTGTGGAGATGATCAATATTCCACAAGTTTTGCAATTGAATGCCATCTCCGGTCTCCAGATGGACTGCGCCAGGTCTAGTGACTCATACTAACCGGTAAGGACCTTCCCACTTTGGTGACAACTTGCTTGCACCCTTGGCAGACTAAATGTGCCTAAGGACAAGGTCACCTTCCTCAAAGCACTGGGCACGAACCCTATGGCTGCGATAGCGACACAGGGCTTGCTGGTAGCGTGCAGCACGCGTAGCAACCCAGAGACGGTTCTCCTCGAAAACGACAGCATCGTCACACCGGTGTTGTTCCTGCGCTACTTCATCGTAGGAAAGTACTCGAGGTGACCCGTAAATGAGTTCCATGGGGATAACTTCTTCTGCCCCGTAGACTAGGGAGAAGGGAGTCTGCCCGGTAGCTCGATTTGTTGTAGTTTTGAGGGACCAAAGAACCACCGGCAGCTCATCGATCAACCGCCTTTCGCACTTCAGAAACTTATCAAACGTTCTTGTCTTGAGGCCCCGCAGCACTTCAGTGTTTGCTCTCTCAGCTTGTCCATTGCTTGCAACAGAGGCAAATGAGATCTTGCTTCTGAGGGCATTAACATATTGCCTGAAGGCGCGACTCGTGAATTGGTTGCCGTTTTCAGTGATGATCCGGGCAGGAACCTCAAAGCAGCACAACAAATCTTTCAAGAACTTGAAGGCCGACTAAGCAGTCCACCTTTCTCATGATAGCTACTTCAAGCCACTTTGTTAACTTGTCGATTGCAACGAACAAGAATTCAAAGCCTTCAGCAGTTTGGGGGAAAGGGCTAAGGCTATCGGGCCCCCAGAGTGAAAACAACCATGACAAAGGGATTGTCTAAAGTTCTTGGGTAGTCAGATGGATATTCTTGGAATGGAACTGACAGGATTTACACTTGGTGACTAGCTCAACCGCATCTTGAAGGGTAGTGGGCCAATAGAATCCTTGCCGGAATGCTTTCCCAACTAAAGCCCTTGATCCAATGTGGGAGCCGCGGATTCCTTTGTGTATCTCTGCCAGCAGTTCCTTTCCTTCTTCCTCGCAAATGCACTTCAATTTCACACCGTTGGGGCTTGTTCTGTATAGAGTGTCATCGACAAACTGATACATACTGGCCCTCTGGGATACTCTTTCCGCTTCTTCTTGCTCTTCGGGAAGTTCTCCAGTTTGGAGGAAATGGACTATGTGCTTCGCCCAAGTTGGAGCCAGAGGCTCGACAATGAGTACTAGCGGCACCTCCACATTCGTGGGGGTGCATTCCTCGACCACGGGGTCCAGTGGCCCAACAGGAAGGTGCAACCCGGTAATCAAAGGGGAGTTGTCTCCAACAGGGTGCCTGCCAGGAACCCCGAGGGATTCTACGGAGAGAGGCTTACCGGAGTCCAATTCCCTCCTCTTTCTAGCGATTGTTATTGGGGATACGGATGGCTGAGTAAGATGGAGAACGAAAGTTCATGGTTCCACAAGTAGCTTCTGCGCAGTGCACTTTGACAGATGGTCAGCAATGTTGTTCGCATGGGGCATGTGCTCTATTTGCAATCCGTCAAAAGCGCTCCTCCAATCTTCTCACTTCCTCGACATATGCCTCCATCAATGGACTTTGGTAATCCTTGTTGACTTGTCTGACCACAAGCTGTGAATCTCCTTGAATGATCAACTTCTTAATTCCCAATTCTATTGCAATCTTGAGCCCGGCAAGGAGCCCTTCATACTCTGCTGTATTTTTGGTCGCCTCTTCCCGAGAAAAATGCATTTGGATGACGTACTTCAGGTGTTCCCGAGTGGGAGCAACGAGAAGCACGCTAGCCCCTGCTCCTTGGAGCGAGAAGGCGCCATCGAAATACATGATCCATTCGTGGGGTGATCCCTTTCAGGGAATAAATTTTTCCAGCACTTCCTCATTAGGGGTTGGCGTCCATTCTACAATAAACTTTGCCAATGCCCTGCTCTGAGTTCTTGACGTGCTTTCAAACTTTAGGCCAAAGCTAGATAACTCTATAGCCCATTCCACTATTCTGCCGGTAGCCTCTGGGTTCCAGAGTATCCTTTGCAACGGAAGCCGTGTGATAACCATGATCTCATGGGCTTGGAAGTAGTGGCGCAATTTCCTTGAGGCCATGATGAGGCCAAAAATCAATTTTTGCACACCAGAATACCTGGATATAGCCCCCTGCAATAGGGAATTGACAAATTATATTGGGCGCTGCACCATTTTCTTTCTTGCCGCGTCCTTGGGGTTGCCTTTGCTGCCATGCTTCTCTTTGCCCTGATCCATACCCGACCTTGCCGGGCCATCCTCTCTTTCTCCTCTTGCCGGGATGTCTATTGAGGTTGCTGTTTCCTCCACTTCCCGTTGTGCCACCAATGCTACACTGATCACTTGATTAGTCACTGCCAGATACAGCATCAACAACTTTCGTGGATTGGGTGCAACCAAAGTGGGCACAAAAGACAAGTAGCTCTTCAGATATTGCAATGCTGCATCTGCTTCCGGGGTCCACTTCATAGGTCCTGCCTTCTTCAAAATTTTGAAGAACGGCAAGGCGCGCTCGGTAGACTTGGAGATGAATCTGCTAAGCATGGCAATACATCCTATCAGACGTCTCACATCTTTAACTATCTTGGGTACCTAGATCTGCTCGATGGCCTTGATCTTATCTGGGTTGGCTTTGATCCCTCGATGGGACACAAAGAAGCCAAGTAGCTTACCGGAGGGAACACCAAACACACACTTCTTCGGGTTTAGCTTCAAGTTGATCTTGCGTAGATTGGCAAATGTCTCTTCCAAATCCTGGATGAGGGTCAATTTGTCCTTGGTCTTGACCATGATATCATCCATATAAGCTCCAATATTAATGTGCAATTGTGGCTGGAAACCAATTTGGAGTTCTCTTGCAAAAGTGGACCCAACACTCTTCAACCCGAAATGCATGCGCACAAAGCAATATGTGCCACATGGGGTAATGAAGGAGGTCTTCTCTTCGTCTTCCGTAGACATGAATATCTGATGGTACCTAGAGTATGCATCCAGGAAGGAGAGCAAATCACGCCTGAAAGTGGAATCCACAATCTGGTCAATGCACGACAGGGGGAATGGGTGCTTCGGGCATGCCTTATTCAAATCCATGAAATCTATGCACAACCTCCATTTCCCATTAGCCTTGCGCACAACCACTGGGTTTGCTAACCATGTTGGATGTAGTACTCCTCTGACCAAACCAGCTGCCACAAGTTTCTTGATCTGTTCGGCAATGAGCTGTTGCTGCTCCAAGGCTTACTTCCGCACCTTCGGCTTGACGGGTCGGGCATGTGGGCAGACAACAAGGTGGTGCTCGTTTACCTCCCCGGGAACACTGGGGATATCAGATGGTTGCCAAGAAAACACATCGCGCCCGCAGGAAGGCAACGAGCGCGCTTTTCTAGTTATCGAGAGTGGCACTGATGGTAAAAGTACCATCAGTACCAGCCAACCATGTCGGGACCTTTTTCACATGTGGTGCAGGAGCCTTGGTCCTCTTGCTATTGGAATTCTCGGGCACATCATCAACAGGTGTTGTGTACTTCGTAGGGGCACACTTCCCGGATTCCTTGTTGGCGTCCCTAGTATCCTTCTTCTTTCCTTTGCTTTCCTTGGCGGGCACATCATTAACAGCCTCTGCCACGACGGCGTCCCGGTACATCTTATCCACGCATATCATCGCGTCTTTCTTATCTGATGGAATGGAAATTATGCCCATCAGTCCTGGCATCTTCAAGGTGTTGTAAGCATAGTGGGGTGCCGCCATGAACTTGGCTAGGGCCGGACTCCAAAGGATTCCATTGTACGGCAGGGGGGGGTCGACCACATCAAACACAATCTCAATCCGGTAGTTCAACTCTCCCCCAAATGTCACGGGCAACATGATCTTTAGGACGACTCTTGCGGGGATTGACTCCTTGAAACGTGCCCGTGGCTTTAAGCTCTTCTTCTGCTATCTGGAGCTTGCCGAGAACTTTTGGGGAAATCAGATTCAACCCAGCCCCGCCATCAACAAACATCTTTGTGACATTCAGGTTGTGAATTGTTGGTGAGACCAACAATGGCGAGCACCCAACCGTAGTAGTCCGGTCAGGATGATCCTCTTCATCAAAGATGATGGGCATGCGTGAGAATTTGAGCAGTTTCTGTGAACCTGCCACTGTCTCCATGGCATTGACTTCACGCACCTACTATTTAAGTTGGTGGTGATAGGACTGCAAAGATGCACCACCGTCAATGCACAGGGCGTCAGTGGCCTTATGGAATTCCTGCTCACTGGTTTCCTCTTCATCCCCTTCATCACTTTCTTCATTGCAATCTCCCTTCTCTCGGCCCCTGGCTGGTTTCCCTTGGTTCCGAGGAGCCTTGCTGGGGCGATTTGATTCACCGCCCCATCCCTTTCTGCCAGCACCATTCTGACCTTTTTCCTTATCACGCTTCTCATACTCAGCCCTCTGCTTCTTGACGAGCTACTCAACCTGATGACACTCTTGGAGATCGCGGCCCTTGGTCTGATGAATCTTGCAGTACGGTTCATCACCCTTCCTAGCCTTCTCGGCAGTCGCGGCCTCCCTGCAGTCAGTGCACGCGGCAGCTTCCTTGCCGGGGGCTTCAGATTTAGCATTTCTGTCGATACTAGGTGTGCCCAATCTCTCAACTATTAACACTGCCTTATCCGTGCGTTTCTTGTTGTGCTTTTTGTTGTTGTTCCTCTGACTGGTGGACTCATCGTCATCCTCCGAGTCAATGTCGATTCGATCTGCCTCTCCAGGGAGCTTCCAACCCTCTTCCACTCGAGCACAATTGTCCACCAAGGTATACAACTCCTTCACAGTCTTGGGCAACTGAACGTTCATCTTGGAACGTATCCTGTAGTTGCGCACATTGGATTGGAAGGCAACTATCATAGCTGCTGGGTGGACATCTGGAATATTTCTGTGTACTCTGTTGAATCTTTGCAAGTACTTCCGTAGAGTTTATCCTTCTTTCTGTTGGAGAAGCTGCAAGTCGCTGGGCCATCCTGGTTCTTGATGGCCTCCTATGAAGGCACCAATGAACTCATGGCATAGGTCTGCCCAGGTCGCAATGGAGTTCTCTGGCAGGTGCATCAGCCAAGAACTCACATTTGACTGGAGTGCCAAAGGGAAGTATTGGAAAATACCTTCTCATCTCTTCCCCTGGCATCTTCAACAGCGATAGTGTAGATGCTCAAGAACTCTGCCGGGTTTAGTCTCCTTCTCTAGTATCTCTGGCTTTAACATGTGAGCGGATGGCCAACAGACTTGCCGCAGCTCACTGGTGAAGGCAGGGCATCCGACCTGGAAAGGTAGGCACCCGACCTCTCCAAACGCGGGCTCGTCGATGTTTGGGCCGTCGCACCCGTTGGGATGGTAGTGGTTCACACGAGAACCCTCTTGTGGTGGTCCCTGGCTCGGGAGGCAGTGATACGTCTCTAATGTATCTATAATTTTTGATTGTTCCATGCTATTATATTACCACATTTGGATGTTTATGGGCTTTATTTTACACATTTATATCATTTTTGGGACTAACCTACTAACCGGAGGCCCATCCCGTATTGTTGTTTTTTTGCCTATTTCAGTATTTTGAAGAAAAGGAATATCAAACGGAGTCCAAACGGAATGAAACCTTCGGGAGCGTGATTTTTGGAACGAACGTGATCCAGAGGACTTGGAGTGCAAGGCAAGAAGCAATCGAGGCGGCCAGGAGATAGGAGGGCGCGCCCACCCCTCCTGGGCGCGCCCCCTATCTCCTGGGCCCCTCGAGCGGCCATCGACGTACTTCTTCCTCCTATATATACCCACGTACCCCGAAAACATCCAGGGAGCCAATGAAAAACAATTTTCACCATCGTAACCTTCTGTATCCGTGAGATCCCATCTTGGAACCTTCATCGGCGCTTCGCCCGAGGGTGAATCGACCATGGAGGGCTTCTACATCAACACCATAGCCCTTCCAATGAGTTCTGAGTAGTTTACCATAGACCTTCGGGTCCATAGTTATTAGCTAGATGGCTTCTTCTCTCTTTTTGGATCTCAATACAATGTTCTCCCCCTCTCTCGTGGAGATCTATTCGATGTAAACTCTTTTTGCGGTATGTTTGTCGAGATCCGATCAAGTTTATCTATGAAAAATATTTGAATCTTCTCTGAATTCTTTTATGTATGATTGAGTTATCTTTGCAAGTCTCTTCAAATTATCAGTTTGGTTTGGCCTACTAGATTGATCTTTCTTGCCATGGGAGAAGTGCTTAGCTTTGGGTTCAATCTTGCGGTGTCCTTACCCAGTGACAGAAAGGGTTGCAAGGCATGTATTGTATTGTTGCCATCGAGGATAAAAAGATGGGGTTTATATCATATTGCTTGAGTTTATCCCTCTACATCATGTCATCTTTCTTAATGCGTTACTATGTTCTGATGAACTTAATACTCTAGATGCATGCTGGATAGCGGTCGATGTGTGGAGTAATAGTAGTAAAGGCAGGCAGGAGTCGGTCTACTTGTCACGGGCGTGATGCCTATATACATGATCATGCCTAGATAATCTCATAATTATTCGCTTTTCTATCAATTGCTCGATAGTAATTTGTTCACCCACTGTAATACTTATGCTATCTTGAGAGAAGCCACTAGTGAAACCTATGGCCTTCGGGTCTATCTTTTATCATATAAGCTTTCAATCTACTTTTATTTGCATCTTTACTTTTTGCAGCTATATTATAAAATACCAAAAATATATTTATCTTATCATACTATCTCTATCAGATCTCACTTTCGCAAGTGGCCGTGAAGGGATTGACAACCCCTTTATTGCATTGGTTGCGAGTTCTTTGTTTGTTTGTGTAGGTGCGTGGGAATTTTGAGGAGCCTCCTACTGGATTGATACCTTGGTTCTCAAAAACTGAGGGAAATACTTACGCTACTATTGCTGCGTCACCCTTTCCTCTTGAAGGAAAACCAACGCAAGCTCAAGACGTAGCAAGAAGGATTTCTATCGCCGTTGCAGGAGATGTCTTCGCTCAAGTCAAGACATACCAAGTACCCATCACAAACTCATCTCCCTCGTATTTACATTATTTGCTATTTGCCTCTCGTTTTCCTCTCCCCCACTTTACTCTTGCCGTTTTATTTGCCCTCTCTTTCCCAATCTCTCTCTCTCTCTCTTTCGCTTGCCTTTTTCCGTTTGCTTGTGTGTTGGATTACTTGTTGCCATAGTGCAAGATAATAACAAATTGTGTGATTTCTCCAATACCAATAATAATGATTTCCTTAGTACTCCAATTTCTCCTCTTAATGATGTTGAGTCTTGTGAAATCAATACTGCTTTGCTGAATCTTGTTATGAAAGATCAATTCGCCGGACTTCCTAGTGAAGATGCTGCTACTCATCTAGACAACTTTGTTGATTTGTGTGATATGCAAAAGAAGAATGATACAGATAATGATATTGTTAAATTGAAGTTATTTCCGTTTTCACTTAGAGATCGTGCTAAAGTTTGGTTTTCGTCTTTGCCTAAAAATAGTATTGATTCTTGGAACAAGTGCAAAGATGCTTTTATCTCTAAGTATTTTCCTCCCTCTAAGATCATCACTCTTAGGAACTATATTATGAATTTTAAACAACTTGATCGTGAGGATGTTGCCCAATCTTGGGAAAGAATGAAATTGATGATTCGCAATTGCACTACTCATGGTTTGAATTTATGGATGATCATACAAAATTTTTATGTTGGTTTGAACTTTGCTTCTAGAAATCTTTTAGATTCGGGCGCGGGAGGCACGTTTATGGATATGCTACAAAAGTTCTTGATAATATTATGGCTAATTATTCTCAATGGCACACCAAAAGATCTTCTAGTAAAAAAGTGCATGCTATAGAAGAAATCAATGTTTTGAGTGGAAAGATGGATGAACTTATGAAGTTGTTTGCTACTAAAAATACTCCTCTTGATCCCAATGATATGCGTTTGTCTACTTTGATTGAGAATAATAATGAATCTATGGATGTGAATTTTGTTGGTAGGAATAGTTTTGGAAACAATGCTTATAGAGGAAACTTTAATTCTAGACCGTTCCCTAGTAATTCCTCTAATAATTATGGAAATTCCTACAATAATTCTTATGGTAATTTTAATTAGATGCCCTCTGATTTTGAGAATAGCGTGAAAGAATTTATGATTTCTCAAAAGAATTTTAATGCTTTGCTTGAAGAAAAATTGCTCAAAGTTGATGATTTGGCTAGGAACGTTGATAGACTTTCGCTTGATGTTGACTCTCTTAAACTTAGATCTACTCCTCCTAAGCATGATATCAATGAGTCTCTCAAAGCCATGAGAATTTCCATTGATGAGTGCTAGGAAAGAACCGCTAGATTGCTTGCTAAGAAAGATTGCTTTGTAAAGGCGTGTTCTTCTAGTTTCCATGAAAATAATGATGAAGATCTTAAAGTTATTGATGTGTATCCTATTAGATCTTTGTTTTGCAATATGAATCTTGATAATAATGGGACTGGAGATGAGTCAACTTTAGTTAGAAGGCGTTCCAATAATTCAGAGTTTCTAGATCTTGATGATAAATTTGGTAAAAGTGGGATTGGAGAGGTCATGACTTTAAATAGCATTGAACCCACTATCTCGGATTTCAAGGAGTTTGATTATGATAATTGTTCTTTAGAAGGTTGTATTTCCTTGTTGCAATCCGTTGTTAATTCTCCTCATGCCTATAGTCAAAATAAAGCTTTTACCAAACATATTGTTGATGCCTTCATGCAATATTATGATGAAAAACTCAATTTGGAAGTTTCTATAACTAGAAAACTTAATGATGAGTGGGAACCTACTATAAGGATTAGAATTAAAGATCATGAGTGTTATGCTTTGTTTGATTTGGGTGCTAGTGTTTCCACAATTCTGAAAACTTTATGTGATATTCTATGTTTCCATGATATTGATGATTGCTCTTTAAATTTGCTCCTTGCGGATTCCACCATTAAAAAGCCAATGGGAAGGATCAATGATGTTCTCATTGTTGCAATTAGAAATTTGGTGCCCGTATATTTTATCATTCTTGATATAGATTGCAATCTTTCTTGCCCTATTATTCTTGGTAGACCTTTAGAATGATTGGCGCGATTATTGATATGAAGGAAGGGAATGTTAGATTCAAATTTCCATTAAGGAAAGGCATGGAGCACTTTCCAAGAAACAAAGTTAAATTACCTTATGAATCTATCATGCGGGCTACTTATGAATTGAGTGCCAAAGATGGCACTACTTAGATCTATCTTCGCTTTTATGCCTAGCTAGGGGCGTTAAACGATAGCGCTAGTTGGGAGGCAACCCAATTTTATTTGTGTTTTTTGTTTTTGTTTCTGTTTAGTAATAAATTTTGCATCTACCTTCTGTTTAGATGTGTTTTTATGTTTTAATTAGTGTTTGTGCCAAGTAGAACCTATAGGATAACCTACGGTGATAGTTAATTTGATTCTGCTGAAAAACAGAAACTTTGCACGAACGAAATTAGTTTTGTTAAATCAAAGAAATATGCTTTTGCGTTGATTCTTTTTGCTTCTGATCAATAGGCAAATTGTCCAGGAATTCCTATATTGGTAGGATTTTTAGAGTTCCAGAAGTTTGCGTTAGTTACAGATTACTAAAGACTGTTATGTTTTTGACAGATTCTGTTTCTCGTGTGTTGTTTGCTTATTTTGATGCATCTATGGCTAGTATTAAGTGGTATGAACGATAGATAACTTGGGATACAGTAGGTGTAACACCAAAATAAATAAATAATGAGTTCATTACAGTACCTTATGTGGTCTTTTTGTTTTCTTTCACTAACGGAGCTTATGAGATTTCCTGTTGAGTTTTGTGTTGTGAAGTTTTCAAGTTTTGGGTAAAGATTTGATGGACTGTGGAATAAGGAGTGGCAAAAGCCTAAGCTTGCGGATGCCCATGGCACCCCAAGATATTCAAGAATATCCAAAAGCCTAAGCTTGGGGATGCCCCCGGAAGGCATCCCCTCTTTCGTCTTTGTTCATTGGTAACTTTACTTGGAGCTATATTTTTATTCGCCGCATGATATGTGTTTTGCTTGGAGCGTCGTGTATGATATTAGTCTTTGCTTTTTAGTTTACCACAATCATCCTTGCTGTACACACCTTTTGGGAGAAGCCTACTTGATTAGAATTTATTAGAATACTCTATGTGCTTCACTTATATCTTTTGAGCTTGATAGTTTTTGCTCTAGTACTTCACTTATATTTTTTAGAGCACGGCGGTGGCCTAATTTTGAGGAAATTTCTAGTCTCTCTTGCTTCACTTATATTATTTTGAGAGTCTTTTAGAACATCATGGTATTTGCTATGGTTATAAATTGGTCCTAGAATGGTGATCATCCAAGTTGGGTATAATAAAAACTATCATAGAAAGTGCATAAAACACTAGGATCAATTTGATGCTTGATAATTGTTTTGAGATATAGAGGTAGTAATGTTAGAGTCATGCTAGTGGGTAATTATGAAATTGAGAAATACTTGTGTTGAAGTTGGCAAGTCCCGTAGCATGCACGTATGGTAAAAGTTGTGTGACAAATTTGTTGCATGAGGTGCTCTTTTGATTGTCTTCCTTATGAGTGGCAGTCGGGGATGAGCGATGGTATTTTCCTACCAATCTATCCCTCCAGGGGCATGCGTAGTAGTACTTTGCTTCAAGGGCTAACTAGACTTTTGCAATAAGTATATGAGTTCTTTATGACTAATGTGAGTCCATGGATATACGCACACTCACCCGTCCACTTTGCTAGCCTCTATTGTGCCGCACAACTTTCGCCGGTATCATGCACCCATTATTTACCTTCCTGAAAACAGCCACCATACCTACCTATTATGGCATTTCCATAGCCATTCCGAGATATATTGCCATGCAACTTTTCGCTGTTCCGTTTATTATGACACGCTTCATCATTGTCATATTGCTCTTTGCATGATCATGTAGTTGACATTGTATTTGTGGCAAAGACACCTTTATAATTTTCATACATGTCGCTCTTGATTCATTGCATATCCCGGTACACCTCCGGAGGCATTCATATAGAGTCATATCCTGTTCTAGCTTTGAGTTGTAATACTTGAGTTGTAAATCAATAAAAGTGTGATGATCTTCATTATTAGAGCATTGTCCCAGCGAGGAAAGGATGATGAAGACTATTATTCCCCCACAAGTAGGGATGAGACTTCGGACTTTAAAAAAAGAAGAAGAAAAAAAGAAAGAAAAAAAGAAAGGCCAAAAAGAAAAAAAGAACAAAAGAAAGGCCAAAGAAAAAAGAAAGAAAGAAAAGGAAAAAAAAGGAAAAAAATGAGCGAAAAAGAGAGAAGGTACAATGCTACTATCTCTTTTTCCACACTTGTGCTTCAAAGTAGCACCATGATCTTCATGATAGAGAGTCTCCTATGTTGTCACTTTCATATACTAAGTGGGAATTTTTCATTATAGAACTTGGCTTGTATATTCCAATGATGGGCTTCCTCAAAATGCCCTAGGTCTTCATGAGCAAGCAAGTTGGATGCACACCCACTTAGTTTCTTTTGTTGAGCTTTCATATATTTATAGCTCTAGTGCATCCGTTGCATGGCAATCCCTACTCACTCACATTGATATCTATTGATGGGCATCTCCATAGCCCGTTAATACGCCTAGTTGATGTGAGACTATCTTCTCCCTTTTTGTCCTCACAACCACCACCAAATACCACCATAGTGCTATGTCCATGGCTTACGCTCATGTATTGCGTAGGAGTTGAAAAAGCTGAAGCGCGTTAAAAAGTATGAACCAATTGCTCGGCTCATCATCGGGGTTGTTCATGATGGGAGTATGTTGTGTAATGAAAATGAAGCATGGCCTAACTATATGATTTTGTAGGGATAAGCTTTCTTTGGCTATGCTATTTTGATAGGACATGATTATTTGTTAGTATGCTTCGAAGCATTATTATTTTTATGTTTTGTAAGCTTTTATATTGAATCATTTGGATCTCAACAATCATGCCACAATAAAGAAAATTACATTGAGAATTATGTTAGGTAGCATTCCACATCAAAAATTCAGTTTTTCTCATTTACCTACTCGAGGACGAGCATGAATTAAGCTTGGGGATGCTTGATACCTCTCCAACGTATCTATAATTTTTGATTGTTCCGTGATATTATATTACCCCTTTTGGATGTTTATGGGCTTTAATTTACACATTTTTGTCAATTTTGGGACTAACCTACTAACCACAGGCCCAACCCGTATTGCTGTTTTTTGCCTATTTCAGTATTTCGAAGAAAAGGAATATCAAACGAAGTCCAAACGGAATCAAACCTTCAGGAGCGTGATTTTTGGAACAAACGTGATCCAGAGGACTTGGAGTGCAAGTCGAGAAGCAATCAAGGCGACCAGGAGATAGGAGGGCGCGCCCACCCCTCCTGGGCCCCTCGAGCGGCCACCGACGTACTTTTTCCTCCTATATATACCCACGTACCCCGAAAACATCCAGGGAGCCAACAAAAAACAATTTCCACCACTGTAACCTTCTGTATCCGCAAGATCCCATCTTGGAGCATTCGTTGGCGCTCCGCTGGAGGTGGAATAGACCATGGAGGGCTTCTACATCAACACCATAGCCCTTCCGATGAGTTGTGAGTAGTTTGCCACAGACCTTCGGATCCATAGTTATTAGCTAGATTGCTTCTTCTCTCTTTTTGGATGTCAATACAATGTTCTCCCCCTCTCTTGTGGAGATCTATTCGATGTAAACTCTTTTTGCGGTATATTTGTCGAGATCCGATGAATGGTTCGTTTATGATCAAGTTTATCTTTGAGAAATATTTGAATCTTCTCTGAATTCTTTTATGTATGATTGAGTTATCTTTGCAAGTCTCTTCGAATTATCAGTTTGGTTTGGCCTACTAGATTGATCTTTCTTGCCATGGGAGAAGTTCTTAGCTTTGGGTTCAATCTTGCGGTGTCCTTACCCAGTGACAGAAAGGGTTGCAAGGCACGTATTGTATTGTTGCCATCGAGGATAAAAATATGGGGTTTATATCATATTGCTTGAGTTTATCCCTCTACATCATGTCATCTTTCTTAATGCGTTACTTTGTTCTTATGAACTTAATACTCTAGATGCATGCTGGATAGCGGTCGATGTGTGCAGTTATAGTAGTAGATGCAGGCATGAGTCGGTCTACTTGTCACGGACGTGATGCCTATATACATGATCATGCCTAGATAATCTCATAATTATTCGCTTTTCTATCAATTGCTCGACAGGAATTTGTTCACCCACCGTAATACTTATGCTATCTTGAGAGAAGCCACTAGTGAAACCTATGGCCCCTGGGTCTATCTTTTATCATATAAGCTGTCGATCTACTTTTATTTGCATCTTTACTTTTCGCATCTATGTTATAAAATACCAAAAATATATTTATCTTATCATACTATCTCTATCAGAGCTCACTTTCGCAAGTGGCCATGAAGGGATTGACAACCCCTTTATTGCGTTGGTGGCGAGTTCTTTGTTTGTTTGTGTAGGTGCGTGGAACTTTTGAGGAGCCTCCTACTGGATTGATACCTTGGTTCTCAAAAACTGAGGGAAATACTTATGCTACTATTGCTGCATCACCCTTTCCTCTTCAAGGAAAACCAACGCAAGCTCAACATGTAGCAGGCAGTGATGATCCCGAGGCCTCGGAGAGCTAGGACAGGGAGGATAGCGCCAAGGAGATGCCCTCGTGGGTTAACCTCAAGTTGTTGCTAGAAGCCTTCGACGATGATGACAATGGTGGGGACGAGGACAACCAATTCATGGTCGTGCCCGCCCAGCGAACGGGCGCGGGGGCGAAGGAGACGCTGACACGGGACGAGCATGCCTCATGAGGAGGAGACCCGCACCACACCGGAGGCTGACGAGGACGTCGGCATGCCTCGTGCCGGAGGCCGAAGAGGAAGCTCGAGCAGGGCCTGAGGGAGTGATGGCGGTAGCCGCGGGCTCTTCCGAAGGCTAAGGAAGAAGCGATGCATTCCTATAGACGAGTAAGTGCCCGATCCATGCTCTTGGTTTTCCTTTGTTCGCTTTTTTGTTCCTGGCTTCTGCCTCCTGAAGCTTGGTTGAGCCCCCTACGACCTGAAGGTAGCCGCCGTGAAGAAGTAGAAGGGGACCCTGCCAAGAAGGGGGCCATAACATCCGCCACGCCGTCACAGGCGGCGCAAATTGAAGGGACCCACGCGCCCCCAGCAAGCGACGAGGGGTGCGAGAAGACCACCCTCTGCCCAGACACCAAGACAGGGCGTGTGGCGATCGAGGAGGAACGTGCGGCTTTGCCCAAGCTGCACGAGGAGGCGCCTCCCTAGGCTGAAGAGGATGAGCCTCGCGAAGGGGCCTGTCGGGGTGAGATGGTGCCCCCTAAGGCACCTAACGTAGGCGGCGATACAGGAATGGAAGGGGATGAAAAGCCGATTCCCCCATAGCCCACTGTGCCCACCAGTGAGGCCCACAACGGCGAGATGGACATGACCAGCCTCGCATGCTTGTTGGTGCGCAAGACTCTAGGGGTGGCCACGACGAGCCCGGGCATGCTCCGACGCCACCGGTGGGGGAGATGACTGCGAAGGCCCCTGAGCACATTATGTCTACTACACAACTTGTTCTTGTAGACTCGTGTTGGGCCTCCAAGCACATAGTTTTGTAGGCCAGTAGCAAATTTCCCTCAAGTGGATGACCTAAGGTTTATCAATTCATGGAAGGCACATGAGGAAAATAGTCTCTCTCAAACAACCCGACAATCAAATAACAAAGAGTCTCTTGTGTCCCTAACATACCAAATACAATGGTAAATTGTATAGGTGCTCTAGTTCAGCGAAGAGATGGTGATACAATTGTAGTAATGATAGTAGATATTGATTTTTGTAATAGGAACAATAAAAACAACAAGGTAGCAAGTAACAAAAGTGAGCACAAACAGTATTGCAATGCTTGAAAATCAGTCCTAGGGTTCATACTTTCACTAGTGCGATCTGTCAACGATGCTAACATACTTAGATCATATGGCAATCCCTCAATGTGCATAAACAATCACTCCAAAGGTTTTTATCTAGTGGAGAACATCAGCCGAAATTGTTTGTAGGGTATGAAACCACCTCAAAGTTATCCTTTCTAATCGATCTATCGAGCTATTCCTATAAGTGTCACAAACAACCCAAGTGTTCGTACTAAAATAACACTATATGATACACATCAACCAACTCTAATGCCACCTAGACACTCCAATGTCACCATGAGTATCCGTGAGTTGATTATACGATATGTATCATACAACTTCAGATTCATCATACTCAATACAACACAAAGAACTTCAAAGAGTGCGCCAACACTACTACAGGATGTTGCTAACGTGGCACTACGATCAGAGACCCTTGGACGAAACTTTGCGTGATGCATTAATCGCTAATGCTGATGTATAAAAACCATCAAAAAAGATGCAAAACATTTGCGATAGCGGATACATCAAACACGATTCAGATTTTAGTTGTGTGTGCGATGTTGTGCATACTGTTCAGTTCAACGAACTGTTTGGGATGAGGCAGAAGAACAGAAACGGGCAGCCAGATGAAGGTGTGTGCGATATACGGTATACAATTCACTCAGATGAACTGTTTGTGATTAGGCAACACAAAAGAAATGGTCAGCCAGGTGAAGGTATGTGCGATATACGGCATACAGTTCACTTGGATGAACTATTTGCATTGAGCCAAGAGAACAGAAATAGATCAACTTGACAAGATGTGTGTGATACGCGGCAAACAGGTCTGTAATTGGAAATGTGTGGGAAGATCAATAACAACACAGATGATTCCTGTTAATAAGCCGTGTGTGTGATGTGAGCAAACGATTGCTGGTATACAATTGTGAGTGATTGATAAAATCGTCACCGACGGGTTCCATTGTTTACTCCGTGTGCGATGTGATTTGCTCTATCTATAGAACGTCAACATATGTACTTATAAGAACAGCATTGCATAACCAAATTAAGCATAAAATTGCATAAGTGACTACACACATAACATTTCCACACACCAAAGTAAGCAATTACATGCATACTAAACTAGGAGAAACGAGCATCTAATCATGTATATCTTGTTGCAACGATGCTTGACATTGCTATGCTTCTGGCTGGATTCCTGGTCATGAATGGTTAATAAAATCTATGTCTATTGCATATTAAGATCAAAATAGTACCAATATACGAGTCTCATATGATGCCATTTTAATGATTGTACCACAAAAGTCTGAAATATTACAAGGTTCAAATTCGATAGTTACATGGCTCTAATTCGAAGATTACAAGGTTCAAACTAATATTAGAAATAAAATTCGGCTAATTCAACTGCAAATGCACATGCTGATCAGCTGAACATGGATATCAGAGAGGTTCAAACGAAAAAGACAAATAGTAAGGCTGGTTTCGAAACCTCGTCATTTTTGCAAAGGGATCAGACGCTGACAAGTCATGTACAGGGTTGACACAATGACTTCTGATTACTCTGTCATATGCAGTTTCAATACGAAGTTTAGCTTTTTTGGAGCCTTTTCCATTCTAGAGTAGCTATCGGCGCTAGTCAACAAACCATTCATTTTTTCCATGTAAATGCATGTTCAACCTCATTACCTTCAGCACCCTTTCTTTGACAACAAAGAACCTGGTGAATATAATCTCCGGTAAGGTCCCTCGGTTGGAGTTGAAAGTAGTTTTTGAGAGATGCAGATCTAGGCATTCGATGTGATTGTTGTTATATTGTATCACATTATCCACCACTGGGCCTATTATTATCTGCAAAAGAAGAGAATGTGTTAGTGCCTACATGCAGTTTTGAACCCTACTACAGGCCTATTTGGTTTACAGGATTTGTAAAATGCTCCAACATGCCATCTTCTATCTGACATGATTAACATGGGCATTTGAATACAATCTAGAAAAATGTAGCCTTCTTCACAAGAGGTTGGAGTGGATGAAAAATTCCCTAAGAAAACTAGTATAGATGAATCCAATGGAGAAATGCTTATGGACTGTAACCATATGAATCAAGCAACCAATATGGGGTGGGGGGATGTATGTCCTGAAATCGTCCAAAATTCCTTCAGAAATTGTAGTACATTGTCATTGTAAACTTGGGAAAAGGTGCCAAATATTGAACTCCCTTATGGTTAACATTTAATAGGAAAGGAACATCACCTCGATATACAGCTTCTTCAAGCGCGGAAAGCATCTCAGGAAACTGACAACTTCGTGCAGGTTGGGGCCAATAGATTCTAGTGCCAAGACCTTCACTGTGCGCAGAATCTAGGTCAAGATTTTATGGATGACAAACGGACATACATCTTTAAAATTAGAAATAATATTGATATCAGGAAGGAGAGGTAGAAGGCGTCTGTTGTACCTGGACGGATGTGGATCCAATAACAAGTTCAGAGTATTTGACAAACGAGTAGCCCACCATTGTCAATTTTGGTGCAGAAATGACATTGGTTCTGGTTGAACCTTGTTGGTCAACTACAAGTAATCTCTAGTGAAGGTGTGTCCTCAGTGACCATATTGTGGTCCACCTTTTGTAATGTCTTGTTGCAGCACCAACAACACACATAAATAGTCCAGAGAGTCAGGGAGGTGATGTGGAAGCTACTCGACCAATTCATCACCTGAAGACGAAGGAACTCGAGTGCAGTACAACCGCGGACAGGTGCTCCATGTCATCCTTTTGGATGCAAATGGTGATGAGCTCGAGGTGCTTCAGTCGTAGTAGAAAAAGAGCGGGCGTGTCATTAAGAGGGGGAAATGGCAGTTCATGAACCTGGCGAGGTGTAGCGTGGGCACAAAGGGAAGCACAGACGCTTGTAGCCAGCGAATATGCCCAACATTAAAATTTAGCTCCTCGAGTTGATCGAGGGCGGGGGATCGGAACCACTCGTCAATCTTGGCTGGGTCCTTGCCATTGGAATGGAACTTGCCTATCATAAGGCCTCTGATTGGGCCATGGTGACTGCCGAGGATCTGGGAGAATGCATCCAAGCTTTTGTGATAGGCATGGCAGAGCTTGTGGGCATCGAGGAGGTCAAGAGGGGTGGAGAGCCATAGGGGGCTCCACTGTCGGGACAGGACGGTTGTCCTTGCACCATATTTGATTGGGAGGAGGGATATGATGACTATCAACATATCATCGGGGAGGCTGCTGATGAAGTCTAGGCTTGTTGGAGTCTCTTATGGTTCTTTCTCGACCCACCTCCGCTTGTTGGCAGCCTTGTTCTCCACCTCGTCAGTGGCGACGACAATCTCTATCTCCATATTCATGCCGTGCTCCAGTGCTTCAGCAGCCCCAACATTACCACTCCCTCCAATGGGGCACTTCAGCAGCATCCTCATACACTGACGGCTTTGAAGACTAAGAGCGGCGTCGAGGATGCAGGCGGAGAGAGAAAAATGGGTGTGTGGCGAGGATGGGGGATGCGGCCTCTCGGGCGCGCCATTAATACAGACCAGTGGGAGTGAGGCGGGTGATGGTCAAAGGCTTTCTCACCTCCTAGTGAGCCTGCGCGGCGGACTTCTGGCATTCCTATACCATCATTTCACACAGCTACACATACGCCTCCCGGTGACACTGCGAAACAAAAATGCCTCCCATCAATTCACACATGTGCACGCACGCCTCCCGGTCATGCCTGCTCGTACGCCACATGGGGCGCGTGGCGGCACATTTTTTGTTTTTTGATGATTCATTCTGCCGTTTTACTCGTTAACCGAAGCATGGCATGGTCTAACCCCCACGGCCCGAGTAAATACTCCGTCTGATATTGGTTGCCAGTTATGAGCAGTCTCCCGTTTGTAAGTAGAGTATATCAAAACTTGTCTCAAATTTGATGAAAAAATGCAATATCACTGTCTACTGGTGTCCATATATGACACCATGATAAGTTTCATGAATTTCAACTAAGTTTTGGATTTACTGAATTTTAAATATCAACATTCTCATTGTTTTGAAATTTCTTTCATGAGAAAACATGCACCCAGGGACATACATATGATTTTGCAATCCATTTTGGTGCACATTTAGCTCAAATTTGATTTTTGCACATTAAATCCCTAGGAAATCCATCAATATATAAAATGGGTCGAATGATCTCTATTTTTTAAAATTTACCACGACACTCCTTTGGTCACATGTTCACTGCAAAAAAAGTTTGACATGCCTCATAGTGGAGGTGGTGGTGCAGGATGTGTGTCTCTGTGTGTGTTGGGGGGGGGGTCAATCTGATCATTTTGTGAGTCATGTATCTATGCCACATCAAAGTTTTGAATTGGTTATTTAAAGCATTACACAACCCTTTCATACATACATGTTCGGGTCACATCCATGCATTGGTGGTCCTCTCAGACACTCCCTCATGCGGTTAGCAGCAACGTGCCCATTCGGTATCCCGCAAAGGTTTCCAGTTTCCACTGACAATGAGAGGCATCAGATCGAAGGTGGATTCATCTTTGGCATGTGTGTACGGTGTGGATCATGGTGAGATTCCATATCAAAGTTCGGGCACGTGCGTACACTGAGTCCCTCCCACTGGCTCGAAGTGAGGGGGCTACGCATCGTGAACCTTTGTGTAGGGCGTTTTCGGCTTGCGAAGCATGTGCCACGTCAAGTTGTGCATTGGCTATTCAAACATCACACAACACATGACCACATGCACATGGTGGTTTTCCTATGACACTCTCTCGCATGTGACTCTCTGTGGGCCCGCAAGGTCTTCATCGATCAATTGAACGTACATCGAGAGAGAGGTTAATTTGACCAACAAGGATGGTTCTTTTTTTTGTGTTATGTATATGGACAGTAGGAGTATGTAGTACATGTCAAAGAGGGGGCAACATGTATACTATATATATGTCATAACCTCGCTCCATGTGGGGACTTTCTGGTTCCCAACGCAGGTGCCACATCAAAGTTATGCATTGGTATTGAAACATCACACAATACCATGCAGGCGGTGGTTTCCCTATATGAACTCACTCACATGCAGCGCTTCCATCTATGGGCCCGCGAGGTCATCCTCCATCACTTTGACCCAACGAGAGAGAGGCATATTTGACGAACAAGGAGGCTTAATTCTTTTAGAGCTGTGTTAGGGTAGGAGTATATATAGTACGCATTGAAGGGGCGATGGGACCAACATATACTAGGTGGCACACATGAACCTCAGTCTGTGTGGGGACTTTGTGATTTTTGAGGCAAATGCCACATCAATGGTTGTGCATTAGGTATTCAAAACATCACCACCACATACCTCTCCATATATATGTCTTGGCACACATACAAGTGATGGTGGTTGTCCTGTGGCACTCACTCACGTGGTTATTGGTGATGCTTCCATCTATCGGCCTGCTTGGTCCATCACTTTCACTGACAACGAGAGATGTTAATTATTTTGACTTAGGAGGGGATAAATTTTTTGTTTTGTCTTGTGATATAGGTCATGATGTGAGATTACATATGTAATAGCGCATGTGTACACATGAACCCATCCCGCTGGATCAAGGGGGGGGGCGAGCACGCGACACGTCCTGAACCTCTTGCTTTATGTGGGGACCTGTGCGATTTTGAATGCATGCACCCCATCAACGTTGTTCATTAGGTATTCAACACATATGCATGCATCGCGCACCTCCATGAATATGTTTGGGACACATGCATGCAATGGTTGTCTTTGTACACTCCCACTCGCTTGATTATGGGTGGCAAGCCTATATATATTCGTGGGCCCGCGTGGACGCCCATCATTTGGATCGACGATGAGAAAGGTTACTAGGGTGGATTCTTCTTCGTTGGTTCATTTTATCGTATACTAGGTCGATTATTCTAGGCCTAATTAAGTTTGAGCGCATACATGCTACGCATCATGAACCCTCGATTAGTGTGGGGATTTTGTGGTTCCAAAGCATGGTGCCACATCAAATTTGCACATTGTGTATTCAAACACCACACACACCACTTCCATATACATAATTGGGCCACATGGACAGAGTGGGTTTTGTCTTCAGACAATACTCCCTCGCGAGTTTATCGGCGACAAGCTAGCCAATTTTGCGGGGTTGTGTGGACGTCCATCACTTTGACCAACAATGAGTGAGAGAGGTTATACGATCAAGTTGGATTCTATCTGGTCCGTGTTACAATACGTCTTGGTGAGATGCTC